>NC_030994.1:1977106-2093398 GCF_000149955.1 Fusarium oxysporum f. sp. lycopersici 4287 | reverse complement strand
ACAGGCTTGTGGGGTTGGAGATTTACCCGCGTGGGCGCTATGCCCAGAAGAATGACCCGTCCAAAGCCAAGATTGGACCGTTTGACTGTGGCTTGCAGCGGTCAGTGCTATAATTCTGTCAAAAACAGGAGTCGGAGGGCATTAGAGTGTGTTCATGTTGGCATCATATTTGCAGTTGACCTCTCGGATGTTGGATTTGCCAGGCGAGAAAGGACCCTTGTAGTGATCGATCGAGGATACAGGGGCTAGATCAACTGCCGGGTTACGTCACATCCTCAACTCGACTGTTGACTGTTGGATCACGAGATGGCCTTCTAATGTATGGCCACACCAGAAACTGAACGGACATTAAATCCTGCAGGTTACGAACCAGCCTTCTTGGTGGTCAACCAACTTTAACTTAATCTCTTACCAACCGATCTTTACGTTTCATGGTGTCCCGCTTCCTGGTAGTAGATCCAGCATCGAGGCGGCGATCTCGGCCTCTGGAGAGCCCCTTGTTAGTCCCTCGAGGTTCGGCCCGTACGTCAAGAATTGACTTTGTAGTCCCTGATGGGGCTCACAGGGTTGTCAATTTCGTAATGACATAGCGTATACATATGAAGATGCTCGTTCTCCCTCTTATCACTATAGTGATTCTATCTACTCCTAAACGCCATCCATTCATCCTATCTTTAATCATATATGCATTTCCATGTCTCTAACCACCGGGTATCAACCAATACCAATGCAATGCAATGCCAAATGCAAACTGGAAAACAACTCATAATACACGCTTGCTTGAACTACCATCCCCCGTATAACCAACCCTTCTTCTTCTGTGCATTGAACAGCTCATCTTTGATCTCTTGCACAACCGCTTTAACCACACCCTTCGTGGCCCTTTCGCTTATCGTCAATGAGTCGTAGAATAAATGGTCGTTCTCAACTGCACAGTCAGCCGTGACCTTGTCTTGATCGATAGTGAGATCAGACATATCAGCCTTGACACATGAAGTCCAGACATCGGCGAATCGCATCGTCGCGTTTGGTGACATTGTACCGCGTCCTCGCAGATCTACCACCGCCGCATGCTGCATCTCACCCTCTGTCATAGCATCGAGAAGCACCTTTCCAATGTCCACCGCCAGCCCGTTACGCATGGGGTATGGAGCTTGGATAACACGCTCGTCCTCGTATGTCTTTTTCGCCGAGTCTTTTGTGTCTTCGCTGTGCTCAACTGGCTCAACACTCTCGGCTCTCTTGCTCTTGCTTGATGCCTTGTCCTCAGAAGCCGGCTTCTGGGGTTTCTTGGTCGATCTCTCAATCCACTCAGCAACTGCAAAATCTACCTCTTGATTCCAGTATTTGGTCAGCTCCGCGGCATTTCGTGTGTGCTCTACTACGCTGTTGGGTGCTGGTGGCGCCTGTCGAGTTTGCCACGCCGGTGTCAAGGATATATCGAATATCATGGGCGCTATAATGCGAAAGCTCTCGAACTTGCGTTTGTCGACACTATCCAGAGCGCCGGGTGCCGTCAGCTCTCTAATCTGGGTTTCGGTCGCATTTGTCCAAAAGTCCGAGTACGCAATGGAAGTTGGGTCTAATGATCGTTCGTAGAGTATTTCAGCCTGGTCAAGGATAACTCTCGCCATATCTGTAATAATATCTTCTGACTTCGTCCTTGGCATTGCGGCCATGTTCCAGACTTCCCAAGTGCCGAAGCTGAAGATCCAGAGCGTTTCGCGCGGGGGAATTTCAGGTGGTGGCATCGTGAGGAAGGTCTTCACTTGGCTGGCTAGGTCAGGGACTTTGTCTGGAGTTGGGTACTGTTTAGAAATGTAGTTGTAGTCAAAGGCTGGCTTCTTCTTCACGTCTGTATGTTTTGTGATGTTGAGAAGATCTTTGACGCCTTTTTGATGGAGTTCGTTGCTGATGAGGCCCCTGTTCGGTTGACCATCTGGCACAAATGAGAGATAAGAACTGCAGTTGAGCTAAGTATCTGTTAGTATGTAAGACCGATATCACATTATCGAACTTTGGTAACTAACCTCGTCACATAATTCTTCTGTCCATGTTTTGCGTCGGGGATCTTTGACATTACCCACGACATCAGGGGATCCAAACACCACGATCCTCAAATTTGATTCGGGTTCTGGCTCATGTCTACCCCAAGAAAGTAATCCAGTGTAGCTGTTTCCGAGCTGTCCACCTGATAGTCGATTCGGTAATACGCCGAAGATAAGAAAGCTGGTGAAGAAGATGGCAGCGATTTGAAGGATAAGCTTAGGCGCGCCGCGCCAAACGCGAGTAGAGCAAAAGATGAAGACATTTTTCCCACCAAGTCTACCCATGACAGAATCTTGACTGTCACGGCGGCTTGGGAGTTGATGATCGAGCTCTGCGGGTGATTTCCATCGTGCTTGAAACATGATGCGCTAGAGTCGAATAAGAGAAGTGACTGAGAGAAAAAAGGCACGGCGATTTCAAGTACTGCTGTGGGCCATGGGCAAAACGTATATGTTGTTTGGTGCTGATGTGGCTGAGAAATTATAGACAGAAATAGGATAAGTTCTAGAACTAGAAAATGCAAATCCTTTGCCGATGATCCGGTGGTGGACGCCCAATTCGTGGAAGTGGCCTCTTGAAGTGATCGAGTGCACGTTTTGAGAGGAATGTAGCCGGTGGGAAACAGTGATTAACTCTGAGCGAGGCGTTTCGAAAGCAGGACGGATGAGAAGCTAGAAACGGCTTCAAGGGAGATGTTGTAGAGAGTAAAGGCTATGACAGGGTGTTATGCGATGTTTGAAAGTCTAAGACGAGAGAGTTTGAGGTTGACAGGAGCAACTCCTAGAGCAGAGATCAGAGGCTATTGCGAAAACAAGGCTGTAAATAAGATGAAATAGAATTTATGGGGGAATAAGCGATTGATTTATCAGGGATACGCCTCGGGGATAACAAGTCGAGTGGTTACGTTTCTACTAAAACTAAAACTGAGGTAAGTGCAGTAACCTCCGATGAAATAGATGCAACAGTCATTGCCAAGCCATCTCTCATCACAACTTGTTGCGCGGCCAAGACCTTTCACAGACTTGGTATCGCGGGATGTGGTGAGCCTAAAGCGATTCAGGAAAGGGAGGACAAGGCAGAGACGAGAGATTAGAGGCATCCTTGTATGGAGAGTGGATTTCCATGTGGCCAAGAGAAATGGACCAGCGAATCTCATCGAATTGTCTCTCATCCTCTCCTGAATCTCTCTCTCGAGACGATTGAAGCCAACAAGAAACGTCACGTCACGGTTACAGCGGGATCCGGCCGGCGTGTATGTACCCACATCCCGGTGCCGTCTTCCGGCCTCGTCATCCGTGGCAGCAACGTTGTTCTCCCACTGAGAACCCGTTATTTCCTTTGGCCTTCACTTTGTCAAGTTAAATTAGTCCCAAGAAATGCGTCGTCAGCAGTGGAGTCTGAGCCTCCCCCCAGACCCAAGTCAAGTCAAGTCAAGCTAGAACCGAAGCCACGGGTGAGCACAGGCCAAGAATCTCAACTTCCAGAACTCGACTTGAGGTCTAGGTATTGTTGATGGTTTGTGGGGAAGTGAGTGAATGAGTGCAACTCAGCCGTTGATCACTGAGTGATGTGCTGCAGGCTTGGTCCAATGTTTGTTTTTCGTGACCCGCAACCGGCAATAACGCACGAGACAAACTTGATGCCTCCAGGGTAACGATGCACCCGGTTGATCACCAACGGGTATTGTATCACACAAGTAGACACAATCACTATTGTCTTGACATCCTCTTTCATCCAGCATCAATCTCTTTTTCTTCATTATTTACTGCCAAAGTAACTAAATCCTACGTCATTCTTATTTTCCCACGTTCGGAGCGCTCGGTTACGCCAGATATAATTTAATGAGCGCCCAGCCTCTACCGCCTGCATCTCACCAGTAATCGACTCATGATGAGGTCTGCCCAGGAATTCTACTGCCTACAAGTCTTGGGGGACTAACAATGGATCCAGTCTCTGTGTTACTCTATTCGAACAGACAAAAGAAGTTTTTATCATATGATAATGTACCCCGAGCTTTTCCCAGACATAAAACGAAGATATCTTCAATCAGAAGATCATGGGCCGAGCAAGCCATCGCCAAGAACCACCACATATCGAAAATGGTCTAGAATAAACGGCACTCTCCAACAGCATTCCTCACATTCGCCTATTAGATCTTTTATTTCCGTCCGTCAGTGAGAACTGAATGCCGTGATTCCGACACCTTCAGCCATCGTGCGCAGGTATTGCACACTGACCTGATTGTTTGAGGCTCTCAGCTCGGCAACGCCGCGTTAGTTCACCAAACCTCACAGCCTCGTGGCTCAGGTCAGCGTTGAAAGTTGAAGACTTCTGAAACCGTGGCTGCCGCTTTGTTTGCTTTTTCTATTTTTGGACTCAACAGATGACAGCTGACTGAATCACGAGTACCAGTGAGCTCGAGTAAAAAGATTCATCGCTTTCTGATGTGAATGTATCGTGTCATGCCCCGATTCCACAGATGCGATTAAGCTTTGATCGACATTATCATTCACTTACGTAATCCTCAGCAGTGTTACACAAGCTTGAAATGGGAATGTTACTCGATGACGCACAGAAACGGAGGGGAATTGCTCGACATGGCTGCTTATTCACAGCTGAATAGCCTCGCCTTGTTATCGACGATCCATTTGTGTACATATTTGATGGAGCATGTCTGGTCGAGAGGTCAGCTCCAGTTACCTGTTGCGAGAGTCAATTTAACATGAGCCGTCTCAGATAAGCTTAATCGCCATGGCCAACACCATCGCATATCCATTCACCTATTGGGAATGTCATGATAGTTGGCATAGCGGTTGCAAAGTTTATGTCATTAGACTCTAGGGGATTAACCTTATCGGCGTGTTGGCTGCCACCCACGTGCTTCCATCGTCTTGGCAAGTTAGACTATGAGCGAAGCATTGAGATGCCGTATAGCAGCCCATCAGAGGCCATGTCATGGGTGTCGTTGATACTGCATATGATTTCCTCCGATGCACTAGATGGGCTGAATCATGCTCGGAGATTGCCACGGTATAAGTGGCAGAGCCAAGATACTTAGCGAATAGAAATCATGTCTTATAACAATAACCTGTCTGAGACTTCTATAAGAACAGGAACAAAGCTCAACCCCTTTGCCAAGCCGAGACCCATTGTACAGACTCTAGGCCCGGTCAGAGACTATCTCGATTACCACTTATACGTAAAGAGTTGAAGGGCGAGCTTGTGTGAGTAGATGTAATTAAAACTGCCCTTTGTCCACAGCAAGGGAGACTCTGTTTTAAGATGAATTCGCCCCGAAAATGACAAATATTCATGATCAAAGAAAACGCATTGTTTGCGCAAATTTTTTGCTCTTAATACTGCTGTTAATTGGAAGGGATAGGGATTTCTTTTTATAGACTTGGCGCAAAGCCTGGTTTACTTTGCTGTAACAGAAGCCGGCCCCACTACCGACGACAACGCTGTAGGACTAAACTAAAAGCCCTACTTGTCAAAGCTAATTGCTTGGTTCTCTCATTGAGTTTGTTGATTGTAACAACTGATGATACAGTTGATTTAAATATTCTCTTGAAAGAACATCATTGTTGTTCTGCTGATTGGACTTGAGAAGCCGCGTCAGAGTCGTATTCGAGTGGCTTATGCACGTGCAACTCATCCTTGCCTTGTCTTGCCATTGCCAGGCTTTTGGATCGGGTCCCTTGAAACTGTAAATCCGTCACCAACCACGCATCGGGGTCAGGTCCATTAAGTTAGTCAGGTTGTCACTTTGTCTCCTCAGCCTCCTCCCAACAACATCTCATCCCATCATTTCCATCGCAGCAATCTACATCGACTATACCGCCGAATTCTCCGAGCCTCTCTGCATCAGCACCAGCCTCACCCAAAAACATACTTCGGCTATCGCTGCGTTGCGTTGCGCTGCGCATTTAGAAACAAGCTTACGCTCCCTTGCTGCCCACTATCGATACCCGGGCTCTTCTCACGCCCAAAGCCCAAGCAAGACACCCTATCGATCGACCACTATGTTTACGTTGTCTCTTGCGACTGCGACCCCTTGAGTCATGCCATGATCGCGTCTCGATCGCCTCCTTCGCCTACTGTTTGCTTCGCCCTACACTACACCATCGGGTGCTGCC
This sequence comes from Fusarium oxysporum f. sp. lycopersici 4287, assembly GCF_000149955.1. Lineage (NCBI taxonomy): Eukaryota > Fungi > Ascomycota > Sordariomycetes > Hypocreales > Nectriaceae > Fusarium > Fusarium oxysporum. The sequence continues at coordinate 2,087,213 of NC_030994.1, read as the reverse complement.
CCACGGATGCGCTGCCCTTTTCTCACTACGTATCGGTTCCCTTACGCAAGCTCGAGCGCGGAAGCGCTCCCCCCACCCAGCCGCCGTCGACATTTTGATTCACTCTCCTTGACGCAGACCTCAGCCGGTTCTTCGGTATGCTGTCCCATCTGAGGTTCCACAGGCGAGGGCCCTCGAATCCTGCCTCGCCTACTCCCGATAATACTCCTACTTCGCCTACATCCACTGTGCCTTTCTCTCCCGATGCACTCTCTCCGGAACTGCGACCGACCTCGTCGAATCCTTCTGCATTGCCTCCCACTCTACCACCCATAGCCCGTGTTACCACAGAGGACCTTGGGAAATCACGAGATAGCCGCCAAAATGCTGCCACAAGCCCGCTAGATCCTCCTCGACCGCAACCCAACTCCAAAAGCTCATCTAACAAAGGATCATTCATTGGCGGTGTCGCTCTTAGAAAGTATCAGCGGGATTTGGAAGCTCAGGCTCTTGAAACTGCGGACAACGGAAAAGGACCCAGTCTACATGGGCAACATTCAGCATCTCAACCATCATTGACCTCAAATAACGCTCCTTTGCGGCCATCGCCACAAGTTCTGAGGAATACGAAAGCCGCATCCTCTTTCAGTACACCTACAGATCTTCAGCACTCAGCCGCTGCGCCTACCGGTCGCCGTCCTGCAGGTACCCGACTGGTTACAGAACTCCCCTCGCTTACACAGACAATAAGCAACACCGAAATCCCCAAGCCCAAAAAAGGGCTACCTTTTCTTAAAAAACCAATGTCGACTCTATTGATGAGGCGCAAGAACAGCCAGCATGCTCCTGACTTGCGCCCATTACCCTTGGCTCGACGCGGGGAGGATCCGATATATGACCCTCGTATCATGGGAACTCGGGTCCATGATTTCAGTGCCCCGCGACCCAAGAGGAACACCCCAAACAGGGAAACAGTGCAGCCTCCTTTCGCCTCGCCAGTCCCTAATTCCGCTCCCCTTCCCAATCAAGAGAGGTTTTTGAATCCAGCTGCCAATCAGGCAGATGAGACTCCTCTCTCGGCCACACCTTTAACCCAGCGAGAGCCTAGTAATGCCTCCGAGTCTATTTACTCCCAAGATTCCAGGGCCCTCAAGATGACGCCAAGCACTGCATCTACTGCTGCTCAAATCCCTGCAGCAGAGATGGCCGCCCTCGCCTTGTCAGATGCGCCTCCCGTGCCTCCCAAGGACAACGCTCCCATCTCGGTTCAGCCAAGGTCGCCTCAAGCATCACGGTTGATCGATAAAGAAGCATACATCCATGAGAGATCCACTTCACCTCGGGCTGGTAGATCGAGAGGTCCCTCACTGTCTGGATTGTCAGGCAAAGACATCCCTTCTGCGATCCCTCGACATATGAAGAGTACCTCCTCAAGGTTTAGCTTTGACATGATTGGCGCTGCAAAACAAGAGAAGCTTCTTGAGGACAGGCATCGACAACGAGAGCTCGAGAAGAAGACGGCTGAACCCGCTGCAGCTCGAGACTCGCGTTTTGATGATTTTGATGACGATGGTTTCGATTACGATGCAATGATGGAAGACGATGGTTTCGAGGAAGATATTCCTATGGTCGGTGATGACTATGATGATATGGACGACGGCGGATTCAACGGTGAATTCAATGACCACATAGATAACCATCTGGATAATAACATGAACAACACGCTGAACAACCCCATAGGCAGGCATCTCGACAACAACCTAAACAATACGCTAGGCAGAAACGTGGTTGACGACCAAGACGATGAGCTTGATCCAGATAACGATCAAGAGAACTTCTCTGGCTTCGTCTTCCAACGATCGGGCCCTACATCGTCGTTGACAAGCCCACGCAGCGCAGGCTTCTTGCCAACCCCGAGGGATGCAGAAGGCAATCGGATCGGATATGCTATGAGTCAATACACACCGAATATACTCGGAGAATTGTCTCCCAACCTCCCCCTCGACCAACAACTGAATCAAGAGATGCAGGCAGGTGGACTGGGGATCCAAGGACTGGACGTTCCGAGAGTGCCCAGCCTGGAGAATGAGGCTGCATTCCAGAAGAACCAAGACTTGCCACCAATTGACACAGGGCGCCAATTAAATGATGAGGAGCTCTATTATGATGATGGGATGCTGGAATTCGAGAGGAACGAGTTTGCTGAGGATCTTGCTGCCCCTCCAGAATGGGATGATACCCCTTTTGACGAGTCGATATTTGACAACAATGATACCGATCAATTCGGTCGACCGATCGCAGGAGCATTTGCGAATGCATTGCAACGATCCGCGAATCAAGATGAGCCGAATCGATCGTCGGATATGACAGCGCCATTCTCTGCGGGTTCAGAGATGTCCAAGACTACGGCCCATACATCACTCAGTGTTGAGGAAAAGCAACCTGTCGAGCCTGAGGCTCCCCACGACAGTCCCAAACCTCAATCACCTCCTGGCCCTTCAGCTATGGTCCCTTCGTCATCACCTCCTAGCAGTGGTACCATGGCGGCTTACCAGGCTGCTCTCGCTGCCGCAACTTACAAGGCAGCAGCATCGGGCAAATTTCAACGGAGTTCTTCGCCAACGGCTGATGAAACCATTCTATCTGAGCCAAGCCAATCGCCTGATACACCAGACCGCGATAATTCTTTTAGGCAGGACGACTATGAGAGCTTTGATGATTACGGTGGCTACAACGACTCTTATGAAGACATGGCCGATTTCGAGCTCGATGACGATGCTATTATTGCTGAGGCCAACGCAAGCGCTCTGGCTAATGACTGCGATGGGTGGTATGGCCAGGAATTCAATTTCTACTCAGCCCCAGCTGGCCAGCAACAAGGACCCGAGTTTGAGTATGCTAATGGTGGCTTCTTCGGACCCAAGAATGGCTTGGATCGCAGCACAAGTGGACGCATGATCTCAAGGGAGCCGAACTTGACACCTATCACAGAGCGGTCGGAGTATTCCAACAGAAACTCGTTCATGAGCCTTGGTATGCCTGGCTTCAGCGGAACACCTCTGCAGAGTCCTGGTCTAGCTCAGCTTGCTCTAATGGGTGATCGTGGCGACGAGATGACATTGTCTGCCCTACTCCGTCTTCGATCCAGGGCTTGGGGTGGCTCTCAAGCCAGTCTTGTGTCTAGCCAGAATGGGTCCCCTCGGTCAGAAAGAGGTGACCTATCTAGCTCACCATGGGGTCAGAGTATTATGAGCCCAACGACCTTCCATACTCGAAAGAACTCGGTCCTATCCACCATTAGTCATGACTCGGACAGTGTGAGCGCGTCAGGAAGCCCGACTTTGACAGGTGGCATTCCCGGTCTGACTTTGTCTCCTCCTCCTGTCCCGACACTGGCCAAACTTGACACCAGTGTTAGAGGGGATGTCCCGGTAGCGCCTCTAAATATTAGCCGGCCCCCATCAAAGTCTTATGACAACCCTATCTCTCCGATATCCGATGCTGAGAGCATGCCGGCGTCGGCAATGGTGAGCCCTCTGGAGACTTCGAACAGGGCTAGCATGGTTGAGCCAGGCTCAGCTCCAAAGCGTCCGGGTATGGGCCATCGACACAAAGGCTCAGCTGATAGTATATCATACGTCAAAGAGGAAGATAGTGGAGCTACGCGCTGGGTCATGGAACGACGACGCACCGGGGAATCTGGCCAGATTGAGATTCTCGAACGAGAAGTTCTTGAAGGAGGGCGAATATAGGATATGATTCGCTGTTGTTGTTTTATGAATGACTAGATACGACCAACGGAAAAGGAACAAACTGATACACCATGGCATGAGGAGTTTGGATTGGGATTGGATATACACAGTAGACACCGGTGCGAGCCGTAGGCCCTCGAATATAGGAGCCTAGGCCATGGACAAAACAGAAGGGAGGAGCACAAAAGTCATTAATGGTGTTGCGGAGCTATATATGGGGGACACAAGCACTTATAGCTTTTGCGTTGTTGTTTGTATATAATTATGGACGATGAGAGTCTCAGTCATACCTAGACTAATCATCAGAGATATAACAGAGCGTACAAAAAGGAACGACTCATCCTACCATTGCGGCGGTGTCTGGTGTTCGGCGTAAGGGACGTTTTATGACATGACAAGTACTTTATTTACTGTTCCTTCCCTTCATCTAGATGTAACAGGAAGGGAGGCGTGGAAAAGTCTTGACTCTTGCCTGCCTCTCATATTCAAGTTACAGTTGCACGTCTCAGAAAGGGCAGGCACGAAACTGTTCAGTGCAACTGCCTTGAGGTAACGGCAAATCTCATGTCGTCTTCACTTCCCTCTTGTCTTGTGAGAGGCATTTGAAACTCTCGTCCTACACCGACAATATCAACGATTGATCCTCTTCCCTTCTACACTCTCGAAAAATCGTCTTTGGAGCACTTTTGAGGTTTTCTTGGAACTCTTGTCATTCGCTTCGTTGTTCGCAACTCCTCTCTAAGCTATCTCTTTCTCCTTTCTGTTCTCACTCTTTTTGTCTCCTAAAAAAATGCTTTCGTTTTTGGTGCAAGTCGCGACGCTTGCTTCGTTAGCTACTCTATCTCTCGCAGATGACGCTCCAGTGAATGACTTGAAGGCATACAATAAGGGCTTCCTCGGTCAATTTCCCTCACAGGAATTCAAGTCCTCGGACGTAGTAGCCCCTGTCTTCCAAATCAGTACCTTCAACCCCAATCTTGTCGATGATTCAGGGTTTCTCTTCTTGACAATGGAACACGGCGACAAATCAGGGCCTGCCATCTTCTCCAGCAAAGATCTCAGCCTCGTATATGCTGACATCTCATACGCCAAAACATTTGATGCTCGTGCTCAAGTGAAGAGCGGAGGCAAGTATCTCACTTTCATTGAGGGCGGTCGCTGTCATGCCTTTGATGCCAACTACCAGAAGAAATGGACAGTCGAGATCGAGAACCTAGGGCCTACACAGGGCAGTATCCATGAGTTCGAGATCACAACTCAGGGGGGCACAGCTCTGATGACCGCTGTCCAGGATGTCAGATACAACTTGACTGCTCTTGGGGGTGAAATGGATGGTTGGCTAAGCGATTCCATCTTTCAAGAAGTCGAGCTCGAAACCAACAGGGTTACCAACGTGTGGAGATCCTTCACACATGTCAACCTGACCGACACCATGGTCAAATACAGTCCCAAAAAGACGTTCATGCATGGTGATGGTTTCGACTGGTTTCACATAGACAGCGTGTCGAAGGTATGAGCCCCCTTCTTGGCTTCTCAACCGTCCAGGCACTGACCAGGAACAGACCTCGAAAGGTCATTACCTGGTTTCATCAAGGAGTCTTTCGGCAATCATCCTCCTCCAGGCGGATAGCCTGAACCCACGATGGGTCCTCGGAGGAAAGCGCAACCAATTCAAGGACCTCAGTGGCGGCAATGCAACCAACTTCGCAAATCAATATGACGCAAAGTTTGTCCAGGGCAATGAGAGCCAAATCAGTTTCTTCGACAACCAAGCCACCACAAGCGGATCATGTAGCGGAGAAAATTGTTCTCGTGGTGTTGTTGTGGAACTTGACTATGAGGAAATGACAGTCAGGCTTTTACATGAATTTTATCATCCTCAGGAGATCTCCTCGGGTTCAGGGGGCAGCGTCCAGGGCCTTGACAATGGCAACTTCCTTATCGGCTGGGGAGCGAACCCAGCGATTACAGAGCATACATCCAATGGTACAGTTGTCATGGATATTCAGCGAGGAGTTATCCCTCATGAAACTAACGGTGACCCCGATCTTGATATATCTGTGTATCGCGCGTGGAAGATGGAATGGATTGGCCGACCTCCATGGGGTCCTTCTATCGCTTCCGCGCTTCCAGGGAATGAGGCGACAAACGCTACCATCTATGTGTCCTGGAACGGCGATACTCAGGTTGACCAATGGGAAGTGGTGCGTTCAGACACACCCCTTACTCGTGACTGTTACTGACTCTTCAGTAGTACGTTGGTGAAGATGACAAGAATGCCACTTCTTCTCCGAGACTTATCGCAAATTCATCTCGATTTGGCTTTGAAACAGAAATCCTCCTGGAAACATTGCCACTTCCTAGATCCGCACGGGCTGTCGGTGTAAGTAAAAGTGGTAAGATCCTCGGTTCAACAGCCACAGTTGATCTTGCGAGTGGTGAGCTTCACGGCAATAGCAGCAGTACCTGGATTGTAAGGGCGAACGCTCCCGATGGAGAACCGAGGGATGATCCTCACGGTGAGAACCAAGGAGACGAAGGAGACTTTGCGTTTCATACGAGACCGTCAGTTAGCTCCGTGTTTGCCCTTCTACTCGCTGTTGCCTTCAGTCATTTTTTCTAAGCTGAGCCTGAGTTGGTGGTGAGTCGAGGTTAGAAGGTCATTTTTGGTGCCGATATCTGGCGGAGTCTTTACACGGCAGGACAATTCGAACTATTCAATAGTATGGGCACATTCAGGTACTTTCTTAAAGATAAGGGGCTTTACTAAAGATAGTTATTCCAAGTCAAATTTATAATATGTTGATGGCTGAAGTGGCGATGATGGTGTGTATAGGGTGACTGGCTGACTAATCTCAACTGATCAACTTCATTGCCGTCATCACAATTTCATACAAGTTCATCCTTTTTCAACATTTCCAATTTCGCACTATACTTCAACTTAGTCTCTCATAGATCTTCAAGGCTCACGAAATGTCTGTGCCTATACGCCGGGTGCCCTTTGTATGTCGGCGTTGCCTACAAGTTTCTCGCCAACCCAGAACATTGCCACCAGCTCACTATACAACTCAAGCTGGTGCATCCAAGACAGAGGATCAACAACAAGACAAAACTGCAAAGAAAGGCGAACAAGAGAGTGGTGAAATTACTGTGGAGAAGGAACTTGGGCCCTTGGCTCGACGGTTGGAAGAAGCCACAGAGGAAGCCCTCTTTACCGGTGGAAGAGCCGGACGTCGGGCCGTTGAGGATGCCGGTTTCTCGGAAGAGCTTAAGGAAAGACTGTTGAACAAAATTGCAGATGCAAATTTTAAATCTGAAAATGCCAGCGCCTTTGCCGAGGCCAGTCTCTCGTCAACGGCAGGCGAGGGGACACGGCATATCGCTTCAGCGCAGGCGTGGACAGGAGAAGAGAGCACTGCAGATACGGTACTTCGAATGCTCGATGATGCAAAGAAACCTCTCGCTCCAGGCCTAAGGGGCAAGTTTCAACCCCCTCCGGTTGATATGCGACTACAGAAGCAACCGAGGCGATCAGCTGGAGAGAAAGTAGCCAAAGCGAGGGACAAGGTGAACACCTATGTCGGAATGGGTGGTCAACAAGCCAAAAATGGTATGAGTGAAGATGAAAAAGAGGCTTGGAGAAAAGAGTTGAGGGAGAGGTTTGAGCCTGGAGCCCGAGCGTTACCAAACTCTATCACGGGTCTTGCAGCACTGGCGAATGAACGCATCGAGAACGCTATTGCGAGAGGACAGTTCAAGAATATTCCCCGCGGAAAGGGAGTTGAGCGTGATGCTCGCGCCGATAACCCCTTTATCGATACGACGGAGTATATCATGAACAAAATGATTCAAAGACAGGACATCGTTCCACCCTGGATAGAGAAGCAGCAGGAACTTGCCAAGCAGCTCGGTATTTTTAGAGCTCGACTCCGAAACGACTGGCGACGCTTTGCAGCAAGGATGATCGCTTCACGGGGAGGATCATTGCAGGAGCAGATTCGAAGAGCAGAAGAATACGCTGCAGCGGAAGAGGTGCATAACCCAATTATACGAAAGAAAACCGATGGCCAAGTGGAAGAGATTAAAGCTGCCTCGCCGGTTGTTGGAAGGCCGTTTCGAGATTCAGCGTGGGAGCAAACTGAAGCGGCATATCACAAGCTGTCGATTGAGCGTCTTAATGCCCTGACACGAAGCTATAACTTGATGGCACCGGATCTAGCAAAGAAGCCGTACTTTTCACTTGAGCGAGAACTCAAGGCGTGCTTTGCTGAAGTTGCGCCTACAGTGGCTCGAGAGATTCAGGAGCGTGCAACGGGTGGAACGGCGAGGAGTTTGGGAGGAGGGGGTCAAGCGGGCAAACAGACGGGTTTGCTAGAGACATTGACTGGAGGTGACAATGTCAAGGTTCATGTTGAAGCACAGGAGAAAGCATATGGGCTGAAGGAGTGGTGGAGAGACGTGTGGAAGAAGAATTGAGGCTAATAGTCAGACGAGGCATATCGATCGGCACATGTAGCATTGTATATAAGAGCTGCATCACCACTACCCAACAACGGCAACAAAGCCTGACTCATAACGTAAGAAAACTCAGACACTCAATTCCCATGCAAGTCCCCGCCTCTTCCCCAGATGGCTGGCAACTTTATAGATCAACTACGGCCCCCGCACGAACTATCGTGACCAGGTAGTGACTGAGAGCAGTCCCACCCTGGCATGTGTATAAATTTCAAGATCAACTGTGTTTCGCTATAGACTGGCCTGAGTCTTGAAGTCTTAGCTTTATCGAATAGTAGCTGACCGTAAGGGCCTCAAGACTGTAGTATCAATTGGGGTCAAGCAGTGATTTCCTTTGGAGTTTTGGGGTAACTCCAATGCCACGAACTGGAGCTGGTGACTGCTTGGCCTCAAATCATGTTTTGACGACACAAACTTTGTGGCTTCCACGGCACTTCAACTAACATCATGAAGATAACCGGCAGAATTCGCTCTCGCCACTGAGCGAGGGATGGAAATGAACGGTGAAGATTTGTCGGTCCTACCACGGACGTTGAAAGAGTTCCCCAATTATCCTGGTAGTTCCAGGGGTTCGCAAGTTTTAATGGCGCTAAATGGCTGCCGATTGTTCTAGCTTCTGGGCATTGGAGTCAAGTAGGGTTAGCTAAGATGAGGCTCCGCACCCTTGGTAACTTTCGAAAAGATAAGCTTGAATGCCGTTGTCAACAATGATCGACATTCTGTTTGAAGCAAGGCAGTGTATTCAGGACGCAACTGTGGCCGCATGCATCTTGGTCTCATGGCTCAACCATGCTTCTTTCGACATCCGAATGAACCAGATCTGACATGAACCGCGAGGTGTCTTCCTGTGGTTAAAGAGCAATCGGCCCACTTGAAAATAGCAAGGGTGGGCTTGACAGATAATGTTCCTCGACATGCGCCATTGGCCTGTGGCCTCACAAGCTCCCTGACAATCTGTTAGCAAATGCAACGACCACAGGGAGAAATTGCGAGCTCCAGACTCTGGAGTCGTACTCCATTATTCAATGGTTTTGCCATACTTGGTCTGGCATGGCTCGTCCCGCTTTGATCCGACCATCCGCCCCTAGAATAAAAGTTGTTGACCATTGGATCCATTTTTTACCAGGAAAAGGTCCCTTTCAGACTCTATCATACTTTCTCTCTTCTTGTGCTTCTCTCTCTCTGCGCTTTGCTCTGCTTGTTCTCTGTTGCTGCTACGTACTGGTGCAGGTCGTGTGTGAGTGAAGAGTGGTTACCATTGTTGTCGCCCACAGATTCTCTGTTGTTTTCTCGTGTCTCCTTGTGGTCCATCTGAAGTGTCACCTTTCTCGCACACGTTGAACTTCATACTCGTATGACTTTGTTCAACATTCCACCCCATCACCACATCAAGCGTATTTGGAAAAGGTTTGATCGTATTGCTTGGCCCCTCTCCGTCCATTGCAGTGCTCTCCAACAGTCGTCTTCAGCTTTGTAAGTCAGGTGTTGATTGGTTGATACGCCCATCTTCACGACCAGACTCAGGAAGCTGAAGTCATGGCGGACAAACAAGACATGGTGACGCCGGCCCCGGCAGCGGCCCCGCCTTCGAAGAACACCCCCGAAAACACGGCCGCCGTGGACTCGGCCGCTGAGGACAACACCGACCCCAGCAAGACGCATATCAACATCGTCGAGCATGCCCGTTCGGCTGCCCACAAGGAGCGTACCATGACCCTCCGCCAGGGCATCAAGCTCTATCCCAAGGCCATTTTCTGGAGTATCCTCATCTCCACATGTATTGTAATGGAGGGATATGACATCTCTCTCGTCAATAACTTTTGTATGTGTTGACCGATCCCCTGGCCATTAGTGTGTGACTGCAATCAGAGGCCTGGCGTGCGGTGTCAGCATTGATAGTGAGCGAAGCTATAGGTTCATGTCGCTAACACTTACTACCAGATGCCTTCCCGCAGTTCAACAAGAAGTATGGCGTCCTTGGTGATGATGGAGAATACCAGGTACCGGCTGCGTGGCAAGCTGGTCTGAGTAACGTAAGTCATCTGCCCACAAGTCCTCAGTGTACTCGCTCATCAACAATTCATAGGGAGCCCATTGTGGTGAGATCATTGGTCTTTTCATTAACGGGTGGATCTCTGAACGATTTGGTTATCGTTACACTGTCATGGCCTGTCTTGTCTGTGTAGCTGGCTTCACAACCATCTTCTTTACCGCCCAGAACGTTCAGACCCTGCTTGTTGCTGAGATACTTTGTGGTATTCCGTGGGGTATCTTCCAAACATTGACCATCACCTATGCATCTGAGGTTTGTCCTGTTGCTCTGCGTGGGTACTTGACGACGTATGTCAACTTCTGCTGGGGCCTTGGCCAGGAGATCGGCATAGGCGTCATTCACGCCATGCTCAAGCGCGACGATGAATGGGCGTACCGCATTCCATATGCTCTCCAGTGGATGTGGCCCTTGCCGCTCCTCATTGGCATCTTTTTTGCGCCCGAATCGCCGTGGTGGCTGGTCCGAAGAGGTCGCACCCAGGATGCTAAGGAGGCATTGCTTCGCTTGACCAGTCTCGACCGCGAGACTGACTTTGACGCCGACGAAACTATCGCCATGATGGTACATACAACTGCCCTTGAAGAGAAGATCACATCTGGTGCAAGTTACTGGGACTGCTTCAAGGGCACCGACCTTCGCCGTACCGAGATCGTATGCATGATCTGGGCCATTCAGAACCTAAGCGGCAATTCATTCTCCAACTATTCCACCTACTTCCTTGAACAGGCTGGACTATCAGCCGACAAGGCATATTCATTTGCCCTTGGCCAGTACGGCATCAATATGGCCGGAGTTTTTGGTGCTTGGGGTCTTATGACTTTGGGTATTGGCAGACGATCCTTAGTTCTCTATGGTCTCTGCGGTCTTTGTTCCATGTTGCTCATCATGGGTTTCCTTGGTCTAGTGCCCGAGGCTCATCGAAGTCAATCATCGCTAGCCACAGGCTGTATGATGATTGTATGGGCGCTGTTCTACCAGCTGACCATTGGAACTGTATGCTATTCTCTTGTGGGAGAATTGTCATCTCGGCGTTTGCAGATCAAGACAGTTGTTCTTGGCCGTAACCTCTAGTAAGTCACGAATATTGTGAAAGACAGGGGACGCTGTCCTCAGTTGGCGTTTAGCTATGATGAAACTGTTGTTACTGAGAGCTAACCACATTTGACAACAGCAACGTCGTGGGCATTATCAACAGCGTTTTGACTCCTTATATGCTAAACCCCACAGCCTGGGATTGGGGTAATTATGCGGGATTCTTCTGGGTAAGAGCCACTTCGTCACTCCATAACATATACACCTCGTTACTGACGAGAACAATAGGGCGGTATTTGCTTCTTGTGCATCATCTACACCTTCTTCCGGTTACCAGAGCCAAGCGGGCGCACATTTGCGGAGCTCGACGTGCTTTTTGAGCGAGGTATCAGCGCAAGGAAGTTCGCGTCTACTGAGGTGGATGTATTCCATGAGACCGTGGAGGAGAATGTCATGAATCGGTACGAAGAACTCGCGGACGCACCCTCCGAGAAGGTCCACGACAAAGCATAGGTTGGCAGATTGTAACTGCTCAGCCCCCTACGCACTCTGACCCCAGTGCAAGAGATGAATAATGTTGTCGAGATGATTATACTCCAACCTTGCAAATATCCCAGCAAAGCATCAGATGTTCAGCTGAAATGCGCCACATGCAAGATGAAGAGATCTTGCTAAGGGGATATCTCGGATCTTGGTCGGCATTGACATTTGCCTTGGCACTTGCATCACATCGGCGTTGGCGTTTGGGAGTAAGTTCCATATCCTTATGGACTTGCAAAATGTAGTTGCAAAAAACGGGAGGCTCCAGTATGTGATTTAGTTGAAGACGTCACGATAATTGATTTAATGATTCCCTTGGTAGATGCTGTATTTCTTTTGGTGTGAAATTGACCGGTGTTTGAAGCCCCCACGTTTTGGTGATTTCAGTTTGAAATGTTTGGATGGCCACTCCCATAAACCAATCGACGTTTCTGCGCTCAATTACCTTGTGGGTTCCTGTAAAGATAGTATATACCGCAGCCTGAAGCTTGTATGATCCAGCAACGGCATATGTATTGCAGTTGTAGAATACACGGGACCGGGCCGGTCACGAGGACGGAACCGGTGCAGAGGAAATGCGCGTGTTTGTGGGTACCTGAGGCATGGCCTCGGTGACGCAGTCAGGGCTAAAGTGAGCATAAAGACAGTAGTGGGAGCGGAATCTGGACAAGCGGAGAGACAATGGGCTTCGAGCTTCAAAGGGCGCTGTCCTGTCCGTATCCTAAGAGCGGACCCGCTGCTACAGACAGGCCCAGCGGAAGACCCAGAAAGGGACGCGCGGTGAAGAGGCCGGAGTCGACCGGACAGCTGGAGAATAAATCGACAGTCGTTGGAAACAGGTCAGGGTCGGATTCGGTTGCCGGCGGTTGATGGGAACTTTCTTTTCTTTCCTCGCTCCTTTCTCGGGGTGGCCTCATATATAAGCTGATTCCAGCAGATATATGGGTTTGTACCAGTGGTGGTATAGAAATTGCCGTTGAAGAGTATAAATATAAGAAGGTTCGTACCGGCCGTTGAAAAGAGTATCATCGAATGCCGGTTTTATCTAGTGATAAATCGAATGCGGATGAACCGGGCTCTTGACATGTGCAAGCTGCTTTGAACCGTCGTGCATGTGTCCATATTTGCTTGACAAGGATCCATCTAGATCCCGGGTTTCAAGCGGCCTTGATGATTTTGGGGTCCCAGCTTCTGTACTCAGATCATACTATCCCGAAGCGGCAGGCAATTGGTGACAAAATATCCGTCCTTTCGATGTGGAAACGACAATTTGATCTTGTCGACTCTGGATAAATTGGTGGACCATGCTCATTGTTGTGTTTATTTAGAAATGAATTATGATGGGCAAAAGGAACAAGACCCAACAGGGTAAAAACAGAACCTGGAACCGCCTCAGGCGCACCACTCAGCTTGAGGCGTTTCTTTAGGAAAGAAGGAACGCCCTTGACCCTAACAAACAACAGGGCGGGTTTCAGTTCTTACACAGCTACATAATAGGTAAGCCTAGGACTTTACATATTATCCTCGACTTGGCATATCTTGTTACCTATAGAGCCTAAATGGCAGTTGACAGAACTAGAGTAGTTCATGTTTAAACTTATACCAACTCTCCTACCTTTTGACTCACAATTCTAGAGTCTGTATCATCCTTAAAAGAGTCATTCTTTCTAGCCAAGAGTCATGGCAAGTAGATCGCAGAGAAACACCCCGGGAAGGATCAAAATATTGTGGCTTGAGCGCCTGTGACTGCCATGCTTCACACGCCGATGTCCGGGGTAACCCCACTAGAATTTCACGGGCAGGAGAAGCCCACCGAGAAATGCCCTGATCAAGGTGAGCTCATTCTGTGGGAGCTGCTTGTAGCCCCCATAAATTAAGGGTCTCGATCCCGTTTCCAGCGTCTGATTGGACAACAGGTCCCCTAGCCCAGCTCCGAAGAGGCCCGATCGCCAAAATGTACGTTAGACACCACGCTTTGCCTAGTCACACTCCGCCATAGGATAGGATCGCCTCAAGTGATCCTACTTCTCCTCCCACGCTTTTTTATTCTCCTCCTCTTTCTCCTCCTTCAACCTCCTTTCAGTCACCAATCCATCCCTCATCATCACCTTCACAATGCTGTCCACCCTCCGAGTCGCCAGCCGCCGGGCTGCCCGTCCTGCTCAGTTCAACCTGGTTGCCATTCGCGCTGCCTCTCACTGGGCTAACGTTCCTCAAGGTCCTCCTGTATGAAGCTCCCCCACTGCCGGCGCACCTCTCCTGTATGATCTCATGCTAACCTCTCACAGGATGTAAGCTGAATCAACCATTTCTGAGCTTTGCGCGAGCTTCTGTTGCTAATCAATTGCTTGTTTGGTTCTGTACAGGCCATTCTTGGTACGTACAACGCCCGCTCTATGCGATGCGCTCCGTTTCTCCGAATACGGGGCGTTTTGCGCCAAAGACAAATCGCTTCACCACCATGAATATCGATATTAACTTGTCTCTCCAGGTATCACTGAAGCCTTCAAGGCCGACAAAAACAGCAAGAAGATCAACCTGGGTATGTTGCGACGTCATCCCCCACCATCCGAATGCGGAGGTTTCTCGCTATTTCTCGACCTCATTCTGACCCGAATCCCATACAGGTGTCGGTGCCTACCGTGACGACGCTGGCAAGCCCTACGTTCTCCCCTCTGTCCGTGAGGCTGAGCTCAAGGTCGTCGATGCCAAGCTGAACAAGGAGTACGCCGGAATCACTGGTGTTCCTGAGTTCCCTCCCGCCGCCGCCAAGCTGGCCTACGGTCCCAACAACCCCGCCCTTGATCGCATCACCATCACCCAGACCATCTCTGGTACCGGTGCCCTCCGTGTCGGTGCTGCTTTCCTCCAGAAGTTCTTCCCTGGTGAGAAGAAGATCTACATCCCTACCCCCTCGTGGGCTAACCACAAGGCCGTCTTCAACCATGCCGGTCTTGAGGTCGAGCAGTACCGCTACTACGACAAGAAGACCATCGGCCTTGACTTCGAGGGTCTGATTGCTGATGTCAAGGGTGCCCCCAACGGCAGTGTCTTCCTTTTCCACGCTTGCGCTCACAACCCTACCGGTGTTGACCCTACCCAGGAGCAGTGGAAGCAGATCTCTGACGTCGTCAAGGAGAAGGGTCACTTCGCCTTCTTCGATATGGCTTACCAGGGCTTTGCCAGCGGTGACACCGACAAGGATGCCTTCGCTGTCCGCTACTTCGTTGAGCAGGGCCACAACATTGCCCTGTGCCAGTCTTTTGCCAAGAACATGGTACGCTAAACAAATTTACATGTGATATCTAAAACAGCCAGCTAACAATCTCATAGGGTCTCTATGGTGAGCGTATTGGTGCCTTCTCCCTTGTCTGCGCCGATGCCGACGAGAAGAAGCGTGTCGACTCTCAGCTCAAGATCATCATCCGACCTCTGTACTCCAACCCTCCTATCCACGGTGCCCGCATCGCCTCCGAGATCCTCAACAGCCCTACTCTCTACAAGCAGTGGCTCGGTGAGGTCAAGCAGATGGCTGACCGCATCATCACCATGCGTGCCCTCCTCAAGGAGAACCTTGAGAAGCTCGGCTCCAAGCACGACTGGTCTCACATCACCAGCCAGATCGGCATGTTCGCCTACACCGGTCTGACTGCTGAGGAGATGACTCGCCTTGCTGAGGAGTTCTCCGTCTACGCTACCAAGGACGGCCGTATCTCTGTCGCTGGTATCACTTCTGAGAACGTTGGTCGGCTTGCCGAGGCCATCTACAAGGTCAAGGGTTAAATACGAAATGACCAGAGTATAAAATGAGAAGGATGTGCGTCCAGTGATCACACTGCTTTGAAAAGTGATCTCTTGGATGCAAAAAGACAGCTACGGCCATGAAAGCTGTCGGGTCGGATGGATTGAAAATACCCCAAGTCTAGGGCCCAAGTCTAGTATCAGACTTGGAGAACTAATGACGAGACGAAGAGAATCTGAAAATACATGTACGAGTAACCTATATAGAAGACGTTCTATGCGTTCGCTACCTCTCCAGCACCTCATACTGAGTTTGGAAATGTGAAGATATATACATTCGATCTAAGTAGGTATTAAGTCTAAGGTATGCTAGCAATTCGCGCCGCTCTTGTGCCATCATTATCTTTCATACAGCGTGAATAGTTTGAAACACATTGTGTCTCACAATTACCACCCCTCGTTAACCCTGGTTCAGTCGGTCCAGGTCTCTTTTTACTTCATCCATTTGTCTCGCCATGTCCCGATATACCCTCGACATCTCCCTCATCTTCCTCTCCTTTGTCTCTCCGCCATCAACACCGACGCCGTACTCTCCCAACTCAGCCTGCAGACCGCGAATGCGCTCCTCACCTCGCATTCTAGCATCGCGCAAGTGCGCGCCATAGTTCTTCAGAGCAGCAATTGCTTCGGGTGTGTAGACCGCGCGGCGCACAGAGGCAGCAGCTATAGCAGCATCGGCGTCGTGACGACGAGCTTGAAGGGCGACATCTGCGGCGCGGAGCTCAAGACTGCGGGCTACAACGCCGTGCTTTACTTCAAGAGCGCGGACGAGAAGACTCAAAGCATTGCTGGCGGACTGAAGAAGAGTTGTCAACGCGGCCAGGGAGCGTAACCGGTGAGTGCTCAGATCTGCTTCTGCAGCTGTGAGGTCAGAACGCCAGGACGTGAGGGTAGCTGGCAGCGAAGCAATATGTCGATGGAGAAAGGATGGATTCGTAGACGGATGAGCGATTCGTGCAAGACCTAATGCCCAGGTCCGTAAATTCGATGCGATGACTGGTGCAAGAGCTGGAAGGAGAGTCTCAAGGTCTGAAAGGGGAGGATGGGCGAATAGGAGCTGGAGGGTATCTTGAGGAAGAGGCGGATTGTTGGCGTCGAGAAGTGGAGGGAGGATGAGAAGAAGATCAAGTAGAGGTTCTGGAAGCGAAGGCTGTTGCTGTAATTGCGATCTTGACTCTGTAGGTTGTTGATTTTGAGGTGCTCGTAGGCGGGAGGAAGCTCTTGTTACGGGCGGTGTGCTTGATGGTGTTGCTGATGAGATGGCGAGAGTTAAGAGATGTTGTTTCGCGCAGACAAGACGCCTGCGGTTGAGTTCCTATACCCCAAGTCAGAATACAACACCATTATTGAAACGATAACCACGGAGTAGTCTCACCTCTCGAACTGCAGCTCGCTCTTTAGCTCTGGGATCCTCCTTAGTCGATCCATCAGGATTAAGTACAAGATTAGTAAGTTTACTATAGAGATTCGCAAAATCAGGATTATTCTGAAGAACAGAGACTTCCACAGGAGGAAACATGGCCATCGTATATCAGATCAGATCAGGTCAGATCAGGTCAGATCCCGCTGTCAACAAATACTCATTGTTTGCTTTGTTGATAGTGAAGCTGTAGTGGATCCCATCGCGAAGACACCACGAAATCACCTGATTGGGCAATTCCCTCAAGTTAAACGGCCCACGTCTCCGGCGCCGGAACATCACGCCCCTCCGAACAACGACAGCCCAAAAATCTCAACTCCAAAAGGTCATTGATATCGTCGACGATCAGCGCATCTCGAAGGGGGCACTCCGCGCTCGAAAATCTCCGCCCGCCTCGACGTCAATTGAAGGCCGATGTCTCGTATATAACCAGAAAATCACACTCCGAGATTCGATAACGAATATCATGGCGTCCTGGGCCCCCGCTCGGCCGGCTCTGAGGGCCCTGGCCTCATCATCAACAGCGACTCCCGCTCGACTATTCAGCACAACTCTTCCTCAGCAGACCAAGACGATCAAGTCACATCTTCTGCCCAACCGTCTGATCCCCCCATACCCCTATGGCGAGCGGAGAGTCTACAAGCAGTCCAACAAGGGTCTATACGGCTCAGCGAGAATTCGTTTCGGTAACACTGTTGCGGAAAAGTACAACAACAAGGCCCGTCGATTCTGGCGTCCAAACGTTCACGTCAAGGTCTTCAGGCTACCCGCAATACAAGCCAACGTCAAGACCCGCCTCACACTCCGAGTTCTCAAGACCATCCGCCGAGAGGGTGGTCTCCAGGAATATCTTCTCAAGAGCAAGCCCGCCAGGATAAAGGAGCTTGGCCCCGGTGGCTGGAACTTGAGGTGGCTACTCATGCAGTCCAAGGATATTCAGAAGCGGTTTAACGAGGAGCGTATTGTTCTGGGTATGCCGCCCAAGGAGATTGAGGACCGGGATGATATTATTCAGTATGCGCTCGATTTCGCTACTCCGGGGCCCCTAAGCAAGCGTAGTCAAGCGACGCTGGGCGAACTTCTGGCGCAGGAGTTTGTGTTGGGTGACGAGGATTTGGCTGATTTGGAGGGCATTCAAGAGCTGTCAGATGAGGACGAGGCCCTGTTATTCAAGGAGCTCGATGCAGAGATGGAAGCCAGAAAGACACAAGGCGAGCAAAAGATTACGGTGTAAAATGTCTTATGTATAATATGTACCAAAACCCCCCATTTTCAACGCCTTCCAACCATTGTATCACCAACCCGCCAGAGCCACGATAGAAAAGACTTTTTTGTTCATGCTGTCATTTCAATGGTTGCTACATAATCCAAACATGGTATCACTTTTAATCTAGAAACGGAGATCCCAACCAATCTTGGGGCCCAACTTGGGCAGCTCATCAGCGACGCTCTGCACGTCCTTGTCACCACGGCCACTCAGGCAGATGACAATATCCTCACCCTTCTTCATTGTCTTGGCAAGCTCAATGGCACCAAAGATACCGTGAGCAGTCTCAAGAGCAGGAATGATACCCTCGAGCTGACTCATGAGTTTGAAGCCAAGGAATGCCTCAGCATCAGTGGCAGCAACGAACTTGGCTCGCTCGTTGTCCTTCCAAGAGCTCAGCTCAGGTCCGACACCGGGGTAATCAAGACCAGCGGAAACGGAATGTGTCTCAGTGATTTGACCGTGCTTGTCCTGGAGAACATATGTCCTCACACCATGTAAGACACCCTTGGAACCACCAGTGAGAGTAGCACTATGTCTGGCGGTATCAACACCGTCACCACCTGCCTCAACACCCAGAAGTTTGACAGTAGGCTCATTCTCGAAGGGGTAGAACATGCCGACAGCGTTACTGCCACCACCAACACAAGCCACAACAGCATCGGGAAGCTTGCCTCGCTTCTCGAGCATTTGTTGCTTGGTCTCGTTACCGATCACTGACTGGAAGGTTCGGACAATGGTAGGGAAGGGGTGAGGTCCGATGGCAGAACCGATGATGTAGTGGGTAGTATCCAAGTCAACGACCCAAGCGCGGAGGGCCTCGTTGACAGCGTCTCGAAGAGTCTTGCTGCCAGCTTCGACAGCAACAACCTTGGCGCCGAGAAGCCGCATACGGAATACGTTGAGGGCCTGTCGTCGGACGTCCTCCTATTCAATGCATTAGTGACGATATTCAGATCAGCGAATAGGCTTAAACTTACAGCTCCCATGTAAACTGTGCACTCCATACCAAACTTGGCACAAACGGTAGCGGTAGCAACACCGTGCTGACCAGCACCAGTCTCAGCGATAATGCGTTTCTTTCCGAGTCTTCGAGCAAGGAGAAGTTGTCCCAGAGCGTTGTTGATCTTGTGACTACCAGTGTGGTTCAGATCCTCACGCTTGAGCCAGATGTTGGCACCACCAGCGTGCTCAGTGAGTCGCTCAGCCAAGTGCAAGTGGCCGGGTCGCCCCATGTACTCGTAGTAAGATCGGTACTCCTCCCAGAAAGAAGGGTCGTCCTTGATCGCATTGAATCCATCCTCCAGTTGTGACAGGCAGTCCATCAGACTCTCAGGAACGTACTGACCACCGAACTCGCCAAATCGCTCGGGGATCTTGCCGTGAAGAGCAGCGAGCTGAGCAACCAGGGCGCTGTCCTCCTCGGCAGTGATATCGGCATCTGTGACAGTACCACTGACGGTAACGTTCTCGCCGCTGGGCTCCTTAGCACCAGCAACAGCCTCAACAAGTCCAACCTCTCTTGTGTTCTCATCGGAATCGCGACCTGATAGGTAGGCACAGTACTTCTCGACATCGGCAAGAGCCTGGCCGGGAGCGGCATTCTTGATGGTGGTGATGATCTGACTGCCGACGACGACACCGTCTGACAAAGTAGCGACACTTAGGAAGTGCTCTCGAGTGCTGACACCGAAACCGACAGCGGCGGGCTTGTTGCCGCTGTACTTCTTCACTCGCTCCAGAAGGTCTGGAAGGTTCGCGTTAAGAGTGCCGGTAGCGCCAGTGACGCCCATGCGGGAAACGACGTAGATGAATGAATCGGCGAGCTGGCAGAGAATCTTCATTCGGGTATCTGATGTAGCGGGAGCGATAAGAGGAACATATGAGAGACTATGTATAGAATCAGTATTGTGCTCAGGTCGATTTGGGCGTTTTGACTCACCGGCCCTTGTTGCAGAGCTTTCGGAAGGAAATAGCCTCCTCGGGAGGCAAGTCGACGACGATGAAGCCATTGATACCAGAGGAGTGGCAGTCCTGGAGCAGCTTCTCCTCACCGTAGCTTAGAAGAGGGTTGTAGTATCCCATAAGCATAACGGGGGCCTTGAGACCGCGAGATCGGGCCTCCTTCACCATCGCCAGTGTGGACTCGATTGTGACGCCATTCTCGAGAGCGATCTAAACCAGTCAATTCCTGCCTAATCGAAGCGATTGGTGCTGTACGAACCGTGTTGGCAGTTTGGATCGTAGGACCATCGGCAATTGGGTCGGTGAACGGCGCACCGACTTCGATAACGTCTAGAGTTGCGACTCGGTTAGTACAGTTCACAGGCGTCATTGAGCCGAGGAAAACTTACCGGCGCCACCCTTCTCGAGAGCCAGGAGGATGTTGGGTGTGTCCTCGGGCTTGGGGTAACCAGCAGTGACATATGTTACCAGCGCAGACTGTTTAATAGAGAAGAGTCATTGTCAGTTTCTTTGTTCCTCCAGCAAAAGTTGGTATTCTCGCCGTTTTACCCCGCGGAGGGGCAGTCATGACGGGAATTTGGTGTACTGACCCTGTTCTGCTCCTTGCAGCGCCTGAAAGTCTGTTTGATAGCGTCCATAGCGAATTGATTATCGACTCTGGTCCTAGAAATGATATGGAGATTGAAAGGAGGAAATTCCTAGGGAGGACGTGGTGATCTTTAAAGAAAGAAAGGAAGAATTGAGGCGAGGGTTGTTTGTTGGTGACTGCATTCTCATTCTCCGCCACCGATTCCGGAAGAACGAGTTCCGCCACCTGCAATTGAGCCATTGGACTCGTTAGCTCCTTCCCGCACATGCAAGTCGCCCGCAGGTGCATATTCCGCCCACACTCCGCCCTGCATCAAGCATCATAGCACCCACTTCGGCTCCGGAATTCCCTAATTGGGGAATCAATCAACATGACATTGGATGGAGCTTTGGTTGCAATCTCAGGGTCTTGCATCATGGCATCTGAATCGTGTGACATATCTTGTGCTCCTACCTATGTAAGCAATTACGGACATTACGATTGGGTATTATCTAGCATTTACCTTTGCTGCAGTCATCATGCACATGAAGACTAAGGCACATACGAGGGAGTCTCTTTGTCGAGCAGCTCCGACGCCAAGCAGTTTGTAACAAAGAGCCACATGTAGGGCTGAATTAGCATCAGGAATGACCCTTTGGATCAGAAACAGAACAAACTTTCACTGATCAAAGGGAGTCTACGCACTGTTATGCAGTCACAATAGCCATGTATTCATCACGCATGCATCACACACCACTATACACAGCCATATTTGCAATTGTAGCCTTCAATTTGTTGTTACTGTGTCATTCTAGGGCTAGAAACAATCTGGTTGAAATCATGACCACAAACAATGTAGAACACGAACCAGACCCAAGACTATCCCTTAGACACGAAACATAGACTAAGTATCCAACGACCACTACCTTTTTTTCCCTTCTGGATATCAATTGAGAAACATATGAAATAAATATGAGTTGCCTCCATGTCCAAGATACGTTATATTGACGCCTTCCGTATAGTCATCGCTTCATGCAGTTGAAAAGGATCGTCTCTCTCGGCGCGGGTCCAGCCAGGGCCAGAGTAAGAAAAAAAGAAACTGCAAGGGAAATCATCCTTCAACTGGCTATCGGGCTCCGACACTCCTAGTATTTGCCGCTTGCCGTGTCTAAGTAGCCGTAGGAGCTGCTCCTTTGGTGACCGTCCACCTGTGTAGCACGGGCCCCTGTTGCACCGGACATGAACTTCTCGTCATGCCTGCTTGCATCTTCTCTGTAGTGATCTATCTCGCCAGAGGAGGACCCAAAACGAGGAAAGTGTGTTGCGCCATCGGGATTGGCGGGATCATGATGTCCGACACAAGGACTCAAGCCCGGTCTGTTGTCTCCAGTATAGCGCATACCACCTTCAGCGCGGCCCTTGTCTGGTGAGACCATGCCGACAAGTGTCCATACTGTGCCAATGAGGACAACAAGTACATACACTAGAAGGATACCGGTAGAAATAAGAGCATCTTGGATCAGTTTGCCGTGAAGCCAATCTGTAACTGCCTTGACAGCCCCCGTGACCTCATCAGTAGTGGCGGACGACGGGGATGCCAGGAACGTGTTAAGCTCCGAGTCACCTTCAACCGAGTCCTTCGCACCCTCGCTGAAGGTATTGTTTTCGAAGAGTGGGAAGTTGACCTGGGCGTGGTCATGAACCCAGGTGAGTCCCTTTTGCACGCTCTCGATCTTGATACCGATAACACAGTGAAGGACTGTCTTGATAGGGTCAAGGAGGATGGTTCCCTTGAAGACAGTGTTAAGTCCATCATTCATGGTATCAATGAATGTGTTGAGAGTGTCGTTAACAGCATCCGTGGCGTTGGTAACATAGCCAAGGACGTCGTTGTTGATTTCACTGTTGAAACCAGTGATCACGCCGTTGGCATCATGGGCCCATTCAGCCGAAACGCTTTCGAGGTTCTCAACAACATCGTCAGCAAATGCGCCGACTTGACCTGCGAGGGCAGGCACTTGGTCTCTAATCGCCTTGAGAAGAAGCCACTGGCAAAAGCAAGAGAAGAAGCCAGCAATTGCAAGAGACAGAATGAAGAGGGCTGGGACGGATGTTGCATAAGCGATAAGCCATCGTACAAGAATCTGTCGCTTGCCCTTGAAGTGCGAAGCGATCTTGATGCCCGCAGTAGCCGTCATGGGTCGAGACGCAATGTAGACAATGTCCATAGGGTCATACGAGTTTTGAGCAATAAGACGAGCATGCTGCTGTTGTCGCCGCCAGCGTCTGATCTCAAGCCAAGCCATGGGAACAATGGCGGCCAGAGCGAGAATAATCAAGACAGCGATGAAGATGGTTCGAGCTTTGTGGATAAGTTCGAACAGGTTGTTGAAGAAGTCGTTGAGAGCAGTGTTCTCAGAACAGAAGGTCAGCTTCTTCTTCTGGGCGAGAGGGAAGACATCCCGATCGAATTTGTAATTGCCGTAGGTTTCGTTGAGGGCTTTGCGGACGAAGTCGAACGGGATCGAGATGGCTTGCTCCGTCAAGTTCTGGACTTCTCGGAAGTCAGGGAGATCGTCTTCCAATTTACGGACATCCTTAACGAAATCTTCGGACTTGATGTCAAAGTCCTTTAGTTCCTTGACGGGGCTGGAGAAGTCAACCTTGGGGATATCGGGAACAAGGTCTCCAAAGACAGAGTCTTCAATTCCCTTGGTGACCTTATTAATGCCATCTTCAAGTTCCTTGGAGAGGCTGTCTATCTTTTCCACAGCCTTGTCAATCACGCCGTTGAACTTTTCAGTTGCCCCTTCAGTGACATCGGCAACAACATCCAGACTGCCGTGGACCATGGCGGTAATCAGGCACACGTAAGTGGCAGTTAGAAAGTTGATGTAGAACACGATCATGTTCTTGACGCCGACAAGGACCAGGTCGAGCAAGTACACCATGGCATCGACTGACTTTTCGATTCCAGAGGCTGCGAGTTCGTTTACGCCCCTAGAGAGGTAATGAGGCATGGAGGCCATGGCGCTGCCAACATCTTCGACTTTGGTACAGGCGGAGAGGGCTTTGACTTTGGCATCTCCGACGTTTTCTTTGAGATCGACAATGAGGATCATGACTCGGACCAGGACTAGGATGAGGAGAATTGTCCAGCGATTCATCCATATTTGGGAGAGCCTTGCTCTGAGGCTGAGGTAGGGAGTAATATTTGGAGCAGTATCGGCTCTAGCTTCTTGAACTTTTCGCATCTCGGTCATTTCGAATGATTCTGACCGGAGGGAGTTGGGTACGGCCGGGTAGACCGGCGGGTCGTCGTTTTCTTTCCGTGAGGAGAACATCTTGAATCTGTGTTTGTTGGTAAATGCAAACGATTAAGTTTGTATGAGATTGTATAAGTAGAAAAATGCGAAGACCGAAGGAAGAGGAGGCTGGGTTCGAGTGAGATGTGATGATGATTTACACGACGAAGGGACAAAGATTAATTAGGTAAAGAGCCCAAGATGAAAGATGAAAGAAATGGGACAAAGGAAATGACGGCCGTGAGCAAAAAGTATTTCCAGTCTATCGTCTATGATTCCATGTTGATTGTGCAAGGTTGAAGTGCGATTGTGTATGAGTGAAAGAAAAGGCCGAACAATAGAACAATAGGAAGGGGAATAGCAACAATAAGAGAGAGTGATTGAGAAAGCTTTGACGCAAAACATACCTGACTCACTCCACAAATAGAGTATCCAATGAATAACAAATTCCAATAGAAATCAGCTGTAACAGAAACGCCTTTGACAATTCTGGCGGCAGCGCTTAGGGTACGAGAGTGAGGTTGAGTTGAGTGAGCTAAGCGCCCGCCTATACTGGTGACCAGTCACGATGCTGGCAAAGGCCTGAACACAAACGGTTCCGAAACCGAGCCAAGAGCAAACGGACCGCAAGGATAGTGAGGTAGGTAGCGTTTGTATTAGATTAACAGCTGAGGTTGAGCTTGAGTTGAGTTGAGGATACGGTTGAGCTGGCTATAGGTGCGAGGTTGCTTGACTTGTTCGACTTGTCGCTTTGAGTGGCCCAACCGCCTCAAGCATGGGTTGAATGTTATAAGGCCGCTCCGTAGAGGACTTGCACAATGAGAAAGGTACTGTAGGTAGCACTGTACTCGCAATATCACGGCATCAACTGCTGCAGCCTCCAAGTGAATGGGGTGCGAGTTGAAGTATAGATATATAGTGACTCACGCAGAGTGCAAGGGGAACACCGTGGAGCGATAAGGTGAGTGGTGCCCAGCATTCCAAACCTCACCATCAGTTGGCGGCGAAGAGTATGGGCATATAACTGATAGGAAGGCGGCACATCTTGGTAGTCCAAGCGGGTGACGCCATTGCAAGCTGTTTCCCATGAAACCCCAGCCTGAAGCCATGAGCGCAGTGGCGGAGCTGTCGACTGATTCCGATATGCTGGCTATTTGGCTAATTTAACTGCGCCGTAAATGCCATCGTGTAGGTCACTAGAAAAAGCAGGGTCCTCCGAGAAATGATTTCAAAAGGCTATGATCATCGCCAGAACATTTCTTGGTGGTAAATGTTTTTTCGAGGTGGCGCACCAGGATGTCGTTGGAGTTACCAGGGCTGGCAGCCAATCAAGCTTCCAAACAGGGGCCTCTTCACCGTTGAAGCCCCTGGACCCTGGTGACGAGCTTCCCCAAGTAGCCCAGATAGGTCTAAGGGTCTCCCTTCAGGGCCCTCGTTGACAGGGGTTCACGTGGTCGGTAACCGCCGATCTCGTCCAAATAAATCGCCACTTGATGAGTTGTAGTTGAAACAGGATGTTCTGGAAAGAGTTACGGGTTGGCTGGATTTGTTTCTGATCATCGTCTTGCATATTCTGAAACTTGGTCAGCGGTGAGATATGGCCAGGGCCAGGTGAACAGGTGAGTGAGGTGTTTAAAGATAGATAGATAGAGTTTGTAGTCAAAGCTCATTAGCCGTAGTCAAGTTGGGCTGAAGAGTATGATGTCATATGGCGGGGGTTCATTCGTCTTGTTTTCCTCTGGTTCAACAACTTGTGTTGTTCGTGACCTGATGAAAGATGCTGAGCGACAAGCAAATAATTCCTCATCTTGTGAGTACTCAAAATAGAGTTCGAGTTTCAATCTTGCGAAGCGCTTTGTGTATCGAGCCATCGGAAAGTGGTCGCGTCTTGGTCGTTCCAGTGTAAAACGATTGGTTGCGGTTACAGCCGCTGGTAGCTCTTTTGGCGCGTAGTGAAACGGAGCCCACTGAAGGCAGAACGTCTACAAGTTGAGCAGCCAACCATTGGATCCCAGAAGAGCTTAAAATAATGAGATTCCTTTGTTAAAAGCATGCTTTCTATTGTCGCGTCGAAATCTGTTATTAAAAACAGTTGTCAGTCAATAAAGAGTGCCTGTTGTCTGTGGCAGTGAGCAAGTTGAACATATCTGCATCATCCAAGTCAGGTTGCTGCTTGTCCGGAAACAACAGGGAGAAACAACTTTAATTTGTTGTCCTTGGAGGTCACCAGCATTTTTTCAAGAAAAGAAACCCTACTTCGCTTGCTTCAGTACAGCAGACGATTCAGTCACAACCGCGCACGCAAACTTGATGTGCCCGGATCAAATCGTGTGTGTGTCGCAAGGAAGTTCTATTAAGCGACCATGTATGCTTTACTACTTAATTACAGAAAACTAGATGCATAAAAGGATTCGGAAATCTGCCTTAGTAGACTGGCTTGGATAATCACCGGTCTCCTCTATCTCAAAGGGTTCAGTGAGGCCCAGATTACAACTGGTAAGACCAGGCATTTTAAGTCATGTTGCCTCATTTGACATATATACCAACCCAGCTTGTCCAACTCCATCGGGATACATAACTGTAATCTTATAGACTCCTTTGACAGTCATATTGAGGTGTGTTTGCGTGCCTTTTGTCCAACATTTCTAGCCTCTTTCTGTTCTCGTAAACTAGCCTATTCCCCAGCATGGTCTTCAGAGACAGAGAGGTAACGATTGTGTCACCCTGCAGTCACTGATGCGCATATCTTACGCGCGGGGTACATACGCACTCCCTGACAACAGCTCATTATAAACGTTGTTGTGTGATTCTGATACACAATTTGCAAACAAACTTGAGCAATTGCTTCAATATTTTACTTCCGTACGACCTCGAGCATCAGAAGTCATGGCCGCCGCAGCAGTGTCTGACCAAACTACCGACCTGAGCAAGCAATATGACACTCCCCTCGGCCTCGCTCACTCAACTATGCAAGTCCTCAAGGACAGAATCAAGCTCCATTATGATCTTGCAAGTGACTACTATTTGAGTTTGTGGTACGTGAAAACAATCTACCTCCCAGAAAGCTTAGCGATTGCTGACCCACTGGCTTACTAGGGGCGAACATATCCATCACGGGTACTGGCCAACACCAGAGTCTGAAGCCACGCAGACAAAGGAGGAAGCTCAAGCCAATCTCATTCAGCTCCTTCTCGACATTTCAAATCTTCCATCTAACAGCTCGGTTCTTGATGTTGGCTGTGGTATCGGTGGAACATCGCGGTATCTCGCTTCCAAACATGGTAGCTCTGTGACGGGCATAACCATCTCAAGCAAACAAGTCGAGATCGCAAATCGCCTGACCAAAGCTGCTATCGAAGACACCTCTTCGTCTGATGTGTCAGATGACAATGGCTTCACCAAACTCGGCGAGGGAAAAGTCAAATTTCTCGAGCTTGACGCCGAGAAGATGGGCGACTTCTTCAGCGACCAACAGGGCACCTTTGATGCAGTATGGATAAGTGAAGCTCTTAGCCATTTTCCAAACAAGGCGTTATTCTTTGAGAATGTGATGAAAGTACTCAAGCCTGGAGGCAAGTTGGTATTGGCAGATTGGTTCAAGGACGAAGATGTTGACGATACAACTTTTATCAATGATATCAAGCCTATTGAAGGTAAGGTTACATGCGAGATATTCGTATTCATGTGTTCATGAACTTAAATTGAGTGCAGATGGCATGCTACTCCCACCCCTCTGTACCCAGCAAGGGTACGTCGATCTCGCGAAGAAGGCCGGGCTTAAAGTCTTGTCTGAGCCAAAGGATATCAGTCAACAGGTCCGAAAGACATGGTGCGAACATCTTATATCTGACTGTTGATCATGAGCTTACACTCATATGTTTAGGGACATTACTTGGTCACTTGTGCAGAACCCATCTCTTTGGGCATTTGCGTTTACTCAAGGCCGGGACGGTATTGCTTTCTTGCAGTCATTTCGCGCAATGAGACGGGGTTATGCTAATGGCTCTTTTCGCTACGCTGTCATGGTATTCTATAAGGAAATGGTATGAGGCATGGGCTGTGAGAATCAGCGCGATGTTGCCTCAAAATCTAAAAATCGTGACATCTTATCCTTGATATATCATTAAATTATTCAGAGGTTTTATAAGCTGTAAACGGCACTCTCGCAAGTTATCACAAGTTACCTTATCAGTGACAAGTTCAGTATTAGTATTTGTAGACATAAATGCCGATCACGGCTGACAAGCCATTCAGGCACATGGCGTGCTAGCGCTCACGGTTCCAAGTTGGGGTAATCAGGTGATAGCTGCAGCTGCCTAATCTTGGTTCTCGTGGGAGTTCCGCTCGGCGTGACTGTACCATGAGCTGCTTGTACATTGTTTCTGATACCATATTCAAAGACTCGGAAAATTGTGTCACTGATCAAAATAAATCTGATAATTCGGAAAAGGGAGAAAAAAGCACTTCGAACCGTAGCTGCATTGCTAGATCGAGCGAGTAAACAGACGTGTTGCCAGAAAGAGCAGCAGACACTCTATCGAAGTCTGAAGTACGGACTCAAAAGATAACGTGAACATAACCAGTGACCAACGAATATTCACCCAAATACGACCGTAACGCCTTCATCATTCTCGAGGTGGGATATAGAACCGATTCCACACAGCTTACTCCCAAGCATCACCGAAGGTGTTCTCGCCGGAGTAGGTAATGTATAGGAAACTATAGGTCATGTCAGCAAGTTGCTTTCTCCAACAGTTGTGTGGAGAACGTACCCGTCCTCATCCTTGTGTTCCTCGTAGATGCTGCTCATGAGGGCGGCCGTTGGGGGAAGCACCTCGTCAACGAAGATGAAGATGGCCTTCTCGGGGGAGAGCTTGATTCGCTTGCGGATGACGTAGACGAACTGACCGACGGTCAAATCGG
This sequence comes from Fusarium oxysporum f. sp. lycopersici 4287, assembly GCF_000149955.1. Classification (NCBI taxonomy): domain Eukaryota; kingdom Fungi; phylum Ascomycota; class Sordariomycetes; order Hypocreales; family Nectriaceae; genus Fusarium; species Fusarium oxysporum. Next base: position 2,058,093 of record NC_030994.1, on the reverse strand, counting down.
CGGGGACAAGGTACTTCTTCTTGTCGATGGTCGCGATGTCACTCTTCTCGACCTTTTCGCAAATAACCTATTTGTAACATGTTAGCATTCTATCGTGGTAAAGAAACGGACGGAATAAGCGGTCACTGCACGATTGCACGCGCCCGCCATTCTCTCATTGCCAAGTTGGAGCCCTAACTTGAGTCCAAATCAAAGCGACTGGTAAATTACGTACGGGAATGCGGTCAGAGTACTTCTGTCGAATGCGCTCGGCCTCAGCCTTGCGCTTCTCGAAGGGATGCTCGTCCTTGAACTTGCTGCGCATGTTGACAGTGGTGGTTGATAAGTTGTAGAGGCGGTAAGAGTGGTATCGATGGTGGAATCAAGCTGCTGGGATGGTTGACTTGTGGCAGCGGAAAATTCGGGAAAGTATGAAAAGGGAAAAAAGAAGATGGAGTTGGCGATAGATAAGGTAAAATGAGAAAAAGGTTTAGGTTACGATTTGCTTGCGTCAGGCAGAAGAAGAATGAGGAAGAGCAGAGTCACAGGCAGAAGGTGGCAGTGGCACTGACACAGACACTGGCACACAGATGAGCGGTCGAGGCGGAAGGCAGCAAGCAACCTTACTAGGTACCTAGGCGCAGACAGGTTCAGAGCTGCAGGGAGGACACAGGCACAGGGCAGGCGGCACGCTCACTCAGAAGGGGGGCTAGGCGGGCATCAAGCGGCAGGAGGACAAGCAGTGATGGGAGAGAGACAGGCGCGGGGCTATTGAGCTAAACTATAAACGGTCTAGATCAATGGTGCTCGGTGAATCACAAGAGGCCCCGCGAGGCAACAATGGCGGGGAAGCAGCAAGTCACGTCGCACTGTCTCGTCACAGGATCGAGTTTGTGAGGGAACCTTAACAAACAATTAATCACTTGGAATGAAATCCTATTTCATGCTGGTCATTAATTCATGACAAAGACGTCGAGGATCTATCACCGGGATCCGAGTGACGGGCAACGTTAGAGTGGTTTTAAGGTACAACGATTCACTATCCGGGAGAGGGTTAGTCTAAGCTGATGCATACTAATAAGCAGCTTGAGCTGCAAACGTGCCCATGTCCATCAGCTCCTTCAGGGTTCTTGATGTTGTGAATTACAATTGGGTATTGGCCAAAGTATATGTTTACCAATGAATCATGACTTGGCCGTCTTGATTGTCTCACTGAGGTAGAGTCAAGAAAAACTCAAAGTGTTACTAAATCTTGAGCTGTCTTCATCTCGAAGTTTTTTACGAACTGCACCATCCTCTGAAAGTTTGCATGGTGAAACAAATAGAGTACCTAAAGTTAGGATTGGTGAAGCAAAGTTTCTCTGCTGACCACTCATCACAACGGGAGTTGTTGGACTTTTAATGCAACTGCGACCATCTTACTAGTACCATCTACTTGGCAAAATATATAGGCCTTACAGATGGGCAACCAAATGGTGAAGCATCATGTTGGTTGCATGTGTCACTGAGTTGGTGTATATCTGCAAGTTATAACTCTTTAGTCGTAATTCAGCTTCTGTATCAAAGAGTCTAGTCAGGAACAATAGAAGTTCTATGTTCTTCAGTGACAGCCCAGTTATCAGCGCCACTTCGCATGGATACCAGTTACCGATCCTCGGGGGGGGGGGGGGGGGATAAAACTTCTGACGTTGAGGAAGGGTGCCAAAATCAACTGGTCTAAAGATCGACTAAGATACACTAAACTTACCTAAGTATTTTCGTCACTTAGGATAAAGGTCCTAAGTTTTCTTGCCTTCCCTTGCCGATGCACCAAATTGAAAGTTTGACAACTGAGGCCTTCCCTGTCAGCCACACTGCAACATCCACATCACGAGAGAAATCATGCTTATTCTACAGATTTTCTCGAATTTTTTCCAACTGATCTCATCGCCCGGAGAAGCTCTACACGAATTATAGGAGCAAACGGAGCTACAGTGGCCTAGTACCCCCGAGTGGTGCGTTGATTTTGACCGCCCTCGGCACCGGCCGGCCACCGGAGCAGACATTGTCGGGTGCCGCTCCACACTACCAAGTCCCTTAGACTCAGTCAGCCAATTGCCGAACATTCGATTCTGACTATCACCCGAGTTCCCAGTCGTTCTCATAGAGACTTTGAACCTAACAAGAGGTACCTGTACCGTACTGTCGCATCCTGGCACTCGCAAGTGGCCTCATCCGAAACGCCTGATCGTCGTATCCTTTCTATCTCTCTTTCTGTATTCGTTCTCGGCCTTCGGCCTTGTTTTGCCGCTACTGTTTCCCGGGTCCTCGGGTTGCATTGCCCAAGTATATAATATCATGGCTGCCAGACGGCCTTCCCAGCGCCTTGCTGCGTACCTTGCATCTCCTTCTACACGCTTCCCAAGAACCCAATTCGCTTCTACAAGACGCTGGCTGTCTAGTTCTGCCGGTCCTAAAGCTTCACGAACCTCTTACTTCAACTACTCTCCTCTGTGGCTCGCTGCTGTCGCCCTCGGTACAGTCGCCCCTTTAGCTTACAAGATGGTACATGCATTTCCTCGGACAACAGAAGCTCAATTGCTAACTTTATCGCTCTCAGGCCGAAATGGAACCTATTAACGCCGACCCCTCCACTCTCGCCGACCGCGATGCCCAGAAGAAGCGAGAGTCTGGCGTCAACGAAGACTCGCCTATGCGTCTGCGCATGGAAAAGTTTATTCGGGAGCAGCAGGCTCTGATTGTCGCTGAGCTCGAGAGAGTTGATGGCAAAAAGTTTCGCAAGGACGAGTGGGAGCGCCCCAATGGCGGCGGTGGCACAACCTGTGTTCTTCAAGAAGGCAACGTCTTCGAGAAGGCTGGTCTTGGCGTGAGTGTCGTCTACGGCTCGCTCCCCAAGCCTGCCATTGAGAAGATGCGCGCAAACCACAAAACCATAGACCCCAACATGGAGTCGATCGACTTCTTCGCTGCAGGCCTCAGCATGGTTCTGCATCCTTACAACCCTATGGCCCCTACGGTCCACCTTAACTACCGATACTTTGAGACAGCCAACCCCGACGGTACATCTCAAGCATGGTGGTTCGGTGGCGGTTGTGATTTGACACCCTCTTACCTCTTCGATGAGGATGCCATTCACTTCCACAAGACGATCAAGGCAGCTTGCGACGCTCACGACAAGGACTACTACCCACGATTCAAGAAGTGGTGCGATGAGTACTTCTACAATAAGCATCGAGGCGAGGCCCGTGGTATTGGTGGCATCTTCTTCGACGACCTCGATGAGACTGAGCGCGATCGCGAGAACACCTTTTCCTTTGTCCAGGACTGCCTCAAAGCCTTCCTGCCCTCTTACATTCCCATCATCGAGAAGCGCAAGGATATGCCCTACACTGAGGCAGAGAAGGATTGGCAGCAGCTGCGCCGTGGCAAGTACGTCGAGTTCAACTTGGTGCACGACCGTGGTACAGCATTTGGCCTGAACACCCCTGGATCAAGGGTCGAGAGTATCCTTATGAGCTTGCCGTTGACGGCTGGCTGGAAGTACATGCATGAGCCTGAGCCTAAGAGCAGGGAGCAGCGCCTGGTTGATGTCCTCAGGGACCCCAAGGAGTGGGTTTGAGTTACTGCTCTTTTGATCTAAGAGAGGAAATTTATTTGTGTGAAAGCATGAGGTCGAGCGATTGTTTAGTGTATCATATGCGAGGATCATAGATGGGACACCAGGGTGGTGCAGGCTATTAGATACAAAAAGACGGACAAGTTGTCCGATATGAGAATATTAAAAAAAATCAAAATAATTCATATAATTCATGAAATGGTTCGTTGAACTGGTGATTCTTGTGGAAGTTGATGCGTATTCTTGAGCTGACACTTTTGGCTGTCATTGAATATCACCACTCATCTCAAACGTGGAGACTAGACTTCTTCCTTCAACATCATTCATCGAACCATGCAAAAGCACTCGTCAACTCCACGGCAATGGAGCCTCTCCCCTCCCATCGCCAGTTGATTACATCCCTCATAAGTTCTGTCTCCAATATCGCGCCATCGACCACCGCAGAAGACATATCATCAGCGCAGCCACTTCGGGCCGCTCAACAACCCACATTATCACCCTTACAAGCCATTCTCCCCTCTCAACGGCCTCTACTATTAACTCTCCATGTGCTGTTCCCAACTCTTCTGCTCCCAGCGCTGGATCTTCTCGATCGGGGTCTCGTTATCAGGCTAGTGCGAAATGAGGAGCTTCAAGATGGGATTTCATCAGATAAGATAAAGAACGACATGTTTCTTGTTCGCTCTCTCGCTACAACACTTTCACGCCGCACGCGAGACTTCAGTACATCATCGAAGCGCTACGTTGTGCATCTTGATGTGTGGAATTGTACATGTCCGAGCTTTACGTTGGATGCTTTCCCAGCTCATGCTCATGCTGTCTCAACTACGAACCAAGTACAGCAGTTACCAACTGAAGATGGAGAGTGGTCCTTTGGAGGCATGAGTATGGATCTACGGGGAGATGCTCCTCCATGTTGCAAACACCTACTTGCATGCTTACTTGTGGATAAGTGGTCAGAAATGCTCGGCATGTGTGTTGAGGATCGGGTTGTATCAAAAGATGAAATGGCTGGTATCGTAGCCAACTTGTAAATATGGTTCATCATAGCAGTATCGAAAGACCCGTCTCTCAAGACGTATTTGTCCAGTATGTATTATCCGCGCTCCGTCCTCTAATAATCCAGTTTGATATGATCAATGTACAAAGGCGCTTTTGCCGTGACCTTTGGCCAGGATATTGCCGTGGTTCCCCCCTCCGCCAGACGCCAAAGAGCCTCAGTCCAAGTTTAGTTCATCTGCCAGGTCTTTTGTCTTTGTTCCTTATTTCTTAGTCTCCTTGTTCTCCTTGTCCTTTTCCGCGCCCTCCTTGGAATCACCACTTGAACCATTGGCGCCCTCCTTCTTCTCATCCTTGCCATTGATCTCTTCCTTCTTAGCCTCCTTCTCCTCCTGCTGTTGTCTGTTCTGGATCTTGTTCTCAATCAGATCGTGGAATGCTGTGATGGCGCGGATCAGACTGCTCAGGTAAATAGCCATAAGCTGGTCGTTGGTCTTGACGCTCATCGCATATGCCAACTCGCCACCGCCAGACTTGCCATCTCCTTCGGGTGTCGAGAGATTAGGCAGCAGGTTGAAGACATCCTGCAAATTTCCGAGGATCGCGTGGTTTACTGGTAGTTGCTTGTCGAGAACCTTCTGGAGGTATGTGCCGATATCTCGAAGGCGCAGGTGCAAGCCCTGGAGTGATTGAAGCTGGTTTGTGACTCGTGTGGACAATGTGCCGGCGGCCACATCGCGGATATCTCTTAGCAGGTGCTCAACGCCAATCTCCTCTGCTTCCTCAGCCTCGATAACGGAAGGAGTGTGAACAAATGTTCGGGCAGTGGTTGTGCCGTCCTAGTGAGTGTCAGTAGCTGGCTGGGGGCCTGAAATCAGGAAGGCTTGTCAACATACGTCCTTGATCTCGTCAACGGCGAAGTAAGCATCTGTAGGAACTCCCGACTCCTTGGGCTGAACATCGACAATAACGAGCAGAGGGTTGGGTGTGTAGCGCTTGAAGAGTTCGTTGATTTCCAAATCGGATGCACGTAGCTTGGGACCAGTGTGGTACCATCCTATGAGCTTCTCTCGGGCGTTGACCTTCTTGAACATGTCGTTCATTGACTCGACGTAGTTGTGGTCAAGGAACCATACTGAAGGGTCCTTCTCATCCTCCTCGAAGGGAACTGTGTGACAATTGTAAGCGCCGCCCAACTTACGGTCCCATGATACTAGGATAACACACCAGCAAAACTGTTTGACACTCTCACGTCGTTTCCATCATTTTGTCCTAAAAGAACACCAACTACTCGTCGCTTTGTCTTGGTAGAAACAGTTCGGTTGTAGTGGTCGACGGCTGAGAGAAGGACGAGGGGCGCAACGGTGACGTTTCGAGTAACGAGGGAGAGGGTTTCTGCTGTTGTAGTAGGCATCGTTGCTTCGTCAATGTATATCTATTACGACGGATGCTGAACTGTGTAGAGGTATAAATCAATGCGCGATCGTAGTCGTGCAGGCGCGGCAAAATTGGAGGTAGAGTCGTGATGTTGATGCAGTGATTATTGTGGCCGCACGTACGTAGTCTTGAGGCTGCCTTCTTGGGGAAGCTTAGCTCCCGATTGGGCCAGGCACCTTGGAGACTTCAGGCTGAAGCCTTGCAGTGCCATATCACGTGGAAGCAGCCACAGTCAGCCATTCAGCCACATGTCATGAACTAAGCGGCATCGTGACCAAGAGAATTGAAAGCACAGGCCCCTGAACAAAGAAAAGCAAGAATCTTCAAATTTGGACTAGTGAATAAACAGAGAGAGCAGCGTTGCTTTTTTTGTTGATTGTACTACTGACATCATAGGCAGATGAACGGTTGAATCGACCTGTGTTACAGTACCAAATCTGATGCTACATTTGGTTAGATGGATAGTGACCTACCTAGGTCATCATCCTAGGGAATTACATATACAGGCAAACTCACAATAAGCAAGACGATGGTGTCTTTTAAGGAGTCAAATTCAAGTATCAGGCCAACACTTATTTGCTGAATCCGGCATAGCGTGGCCAGATCTTCCACTTATGGTAAGCGACTCGATTCTGGTGAGATTGCCGCCCACTTGGGCCTCGGTGCGAACCGGAGTACGGTAATAAGGATGTACATATTGAGGGAAGAACCATTGAAGAAGCAGGGTCCAATACGAAATTGTATATGATGATGCCATCACTATAGACTCTAGACTTGGCTTCGGGACATCTGTAGGAGAGCGGAAAGATGGAGGCTAACGTGCTAATGCCGGCTATTAACACACCTACACGTGGGCGCAAGCGTTGAGTTACGAGGGTGCCATGTCACTACTACTCGAATAGGATATAACAGAACGAAGACACTCGTGCAGCGATACTAACTACCGATAGTCGTTCCTTGCACGAGTGTTGCTAGCCGTGAAAGGACAAACGAGGAGGCCAGTTGTATGCAGACCGAGGTGTGGCCGTTTTTCTGCAACAGATGAAATGCTAAGAGAGTTATTCTTGAATTGTTGAACCGGCGGGGATATACCGGATCAAAGGGGCCGGTGGCATCCCAACTCTCTGAACCTCGGTCCTGGCGACCGAACAAACTCCGTTGCGTTATGGCAGTTGTAAGCTGACCTTCCGCCATTGGCTTCGGCCAAGTACGGTTATAGCATCCTGGAGTATAGTGAGATGAGGCGAAACGGGCATGTTCCGGATACGGCTGTTGTTGAGACAAGTTGCGAACTACCCTAGGTATCTGTATATCGGTGATGTATATAGATGAAGGATTGAAGACCTGGGATGATAGCGATGCTTATAACTGGGAACTTATAGCAATTACAATGGCTCATGCTGGAAGGCCACACGTTCTCACCGTATTTAAATTTATACATGTCAAGTAATGTTATTGTTGGAGCTTGGTCGTGTTACGAACAGGTGGTGGTCTCTATAACGCCGCAGCTGTACCGAGTACCTTGTCCCCAGCCTGTGATTGAAAGCTTGCTTTTGGGGTATTGATGTGCATGTTTTGAGCCCTGAAGACGTTACTTACAAATTAACGCTGTACCAAACAAATCTAAGCAATACCAATTATCCAGAGTTCACAAAACTGCCTCTGTTTATCCACACAAATATATGAATACCCGTTAAATATCAAAAGCCACGATTGCTCTCACCTCAAGCCCAAGGCGTATCCCCAGCAGGTTAATTACAGGGGTGTACCCCCATCATCATCGCTCCAGCAGAAACGGTCTCAGTTGACCAATCACAGCTCGCTAAAGCTTCTCCCCCAAACCTCCCGTCCTCCGGCTACGCACTCAAGATTTCCCTGTCTTGACTTTGTTCCTCGCTTTTTTCTCTCTCTTCTTCCACTTCGATCCCCTCAGCCTCACACCGAAGAACAAAGTCTCTCGTCAATTTCATCTTTGCTTCTCTGGATCTCCCAAGATCTCTTCCAATTGCCCGCCAGAACAAGTTCCAGTTCCAAATTCATCTTCCGCAACCGCAACAATGGGTTTCATTGAGGACGAGCTTAAGCAGCTCAAGGATGTTATTAGCACCATTGACACTCGCATCAAGAAGCTCGAGGCGCGAGCCACTGGCGGTCCCGTCTCTACTGAAGAGATCCGAATGATCCTCATCGGTCCTCCTGGTGCTGGTGAGTGTTTTTGCGCCGCAAATGCTCGCTTAGTCTTTTACTAACTGTGCTTCCCAGGAAAGGGAACCCAGGCCCCCAAGATCAAGGAGCGCTTCTCTTGCTGTCACTTGGTACGTTAATTCGCGTCGCAAAAACACAGCCATTCAAAGTCTCGGCCTTCTAACATGTATTTTTCTTGCGCAGGCTACCGGTGACATGCTGCGATCCCAGGTCGCTAAGAAGACCCCTCTCGGTGTCGAGGCCAAGAAGATCATGGATGCGGGCGGTCTGGTCAGCGACGACATCATGATTGGCATGATTAAGGAGGAGCTTAACAGCAACAAGGAGTGCCAGGGCGGGTGAGTTGCATTATTCCACGGTTTTCGGGTTCCAGACGTTTTGAGCCCGCAAATCTCGATCTACACCGACGTGATCGACGAAACAGGATACTAATAATTCGCGCTTCAGTTTCATCCTCGATGGTTTCCCTCGAACTGTCCCCCAGGCCGAGAGCCTCGATGCCATGCTCACAGAGCGTAACCAGAAGCTCCAGCATGCCGTCGAGCTCCAGATCGACGACTCTCTTCTCGTTGCCCGTATCACTGGACGATTAGTCCACCCCGCTTCCGGACGCTCATATCACACCACCTTCAACCCTCCCAAGGAGTACATGAAGGACGACATTACTGGCGAGCCTCTTATCCAGCGAAGTGACGACAACGCCGAGGCTCTGAAGAAGCGTCTTGTTACCTACCACAAGCAGACCGCCCCTGTTGTGGGTTACTACAAGAAGACTGGTATTTGGAGCGGCCTCGACGCCAGCCAAGAACCTGGCCAAGTGTGGAAGAACATGCTTAAGGTCCTTAACGAGAAGCGAGCTTAAATTCTGCCCGGAGTGGTTGACTTCTCCCAGCTGCCATTTGGTGCGGCTGAGGCAACAAGACGAATGCTGAGTGAAAATAAAAGCCAGCTCGTCTTGGATATATGAACGGTATGAACTGTAAACTGGGGGAGGCGAAAGGGAGAGTGGAGAGTCCAATCTTCCAGGCAAAAGAGGCGTTAAAAGGTAGAGGGTTTGTCTGCGGTGCGGTCTTGTTTGGCCATGTGTGGAAAAAGCTACCTACTTTGGACGACGATTAGCCATGTATCAAAATGTCTTTTTACAATAGTTTCCAACCAACAGAAAGTTGGCTTTCGAAGCGTTAACTATATCTGGCCTAACTGTTTCTCGTGAAGATGGAATGCAGATGAGGCTATGTTTTGACGACATATCGTCCTCCTCAAAATATACATGGCACAGTTATGGGCTTAGTCTCAGATAGACTAGAACCCCCTACCCAGATCATAGTCCTAAAATCGACTTACACAACCTCAGTTTCAATATTGATCAAACTATGACTCTGCAATATTTGGCCTGAGTCTCTATTGAAACGCATTTGGAGCCCTATATAGGACTCCTCGGCATAACATCTATACTAATGATATCATTGAAAGCATTCTGTTTGAATGCAGAAATTCTCCTCCTAGCCACCAGTCTACCAAGCAAGTACGCCCGTTTTTAAGGAACACACCAAGCTCCCTCGCAATGCTTCAAAAATAGAAAGAGGAAAATACGACACCCTGATTTCCAAGGCGGTGTCGGCAATTATGAGAATGTCGGGATCAAGAAAGGATAAGGGGCAATCTTGAGGGCCGGGTAAAATAAGCCAGTATGGGTGGGAGTGAATACGTCGAGGGAGAGACTGGCGTTTGGTAAGGTAGGTAGTAAGAGTTATGTCACACAACTTGAGAGCGTAATTCGTTGAGTCTTATCATAAAATAGCAAGGGATTTCTCACCCCGCGAGTACCTATCGCTTCGGGGTCGCTGACAGGGGAAGGTCAGTAGAGGTAGAGCGAGTCGCGGAAGCGCAACTGACCATTGACCATCTGCCTCTGCTTGTTAAGCCAGCTCCGCGGAGCTTCGTGCCGCCTTTGCAAAACGACATGGTTGCTCTGAAGCCGGCTCGTAAGATCATACCATGCTGATGAGATGAGAGCGTTCTCTCTTTCAAGGTTCCGGATAATTTGATCGCTCGCGGCCTTGAGTCACGGATAATCAGTACAGGTTCCAGTCACAGCAAGAAAAACATGATGAAAACAGATGATGTTACTATATACACAAGAAGAAATAAAACGTACCTTTTGTGCAGCCACGGCCTCCCCATCGTGTGCAGCCTTGAGTTTACGTTGTAGGTCGATCCTGTCCGTCTCTGATCGTTCAAGTTGCTAGAACATATCTGTCAGCCAACTCAATCTACCGGATTGCGCATGCATATCAATAGGTCCCTCTAGCTCCCCTACTTGCCCTCGCTGGAGGGGACGCAGGGGTAGCAGTGCAGAAGCAGGTCTCGGGATCTCAGTCCCAATGGGATCTAGCAATGAACTCGGTCCACCATCTGCAAATGTGGTATTCAAAGGCCAAGCGGCATCGTCTTCTAACGACGTCTGGCTATCTTTGTCTGGGACCACTGGGTCTTCCCCATCACCATTAATAATTGCATCAAAAAATGGACTCACCTCGCGGATTTCTCTGAGGCGGGCACGCAGCTTCTCAATCAGCTCGCCCTTCTTGCTGGGGTCAGGTGGTGCATCGCCTGTGCCATTGATGTCTTGCAGCTCCCGGCCCTCTTCAACCTCCTTACGTAGCTTATCCTTGGTAAGGAGAGCATCGACAAGCTGGGTTTGCTGCGCATCTCGTTCAGCAATGGTATAGCTGAGCTGCTCTCTTGTGTAGTCGAGCTCAGACTTGAGGGATGAGATGATGGTAACATCAGCGCTCTTGAGCTCCTTAAGAGCATCTGCCCCCTCTTTGTCAAGAGCCGAGAGCTGAGCCTTAGCAGCAAGAAGTTCGCGGCCTTGATCTGCCACCTGAACGGAGAGGTCCTTCTCCCTCTTCTTCGACTGTTCGAGTTCGAATTCGCACTGCAATAATGACTGCTTAATGTTGAGAAAGGCCTTGGTCCTGTAGTAATCCGAAGTAAGTATGTGATTCCCATCAGGAGCATCGGCTTCATCAATTGCTTTGACTAACCCTTCGCCGGTCATGTTGTTGATCAGAGCCTCCATTTGATCATGCAAAACAGCATGCTTTTCGAAAATGTCGTTATAGTTCTTTTGAAGGTGAGCACGTTGTCGCTTCTCTTCGTCCAGCTCTCGGCGTAGCGGCGCAGTATCCCCAGAACCGACTGTGCTACGCAACAAATCGTTCTCGGCCTTTAGGCGAGATAGTTCTAGGGGTAGGTTAACTTGGCTAGGTTGGCCGTCCTCGGTAGCTGCATCGTTAAGTTCATCCTCGAGATTTCCTGCCACACCTAACGCGCCGGGTTCTGCACTTTGTGCGGCTCCTCCGCTCTCTAGTTGCTCCTGGAGATCCTTGATGAAGTTCTCATCGTGGCTTTGACGTGCCCTCAAACGAATCACCTCGTCCTCCAGTGCCGCGATGTCCTTTATCAGCTGGTTCTTTTGGCTGCGTTCGTCCCAAAGATGTTGCTCGGACTGAGTAATCATCTTGGTTAACTCATCCTCTGCTTTCCTCGTACGAGTCCCCCTATCTTGGTCTTCCAGCAGGATTTTAATCTGGTCTTGTAACTCTGTCTTCTCATACTGTAGATTTTGCACCTCCTTGACGAGATGTTGCTGGGACTCGAGTTTCTGCTTATACCGCTCTGCAGTATTGGCTTTCTTCTCAAGATCCTCAGCTTTGTGTTTCCATTCCGTTGCTTGGTCGCGAAGCTCTTCTGCCTCTTTACATTTTTCTGTCAATTTGAGGACTTCAGCTTCAAGTTGCGACTTGATGCGCTCGTCTCTTCGTATTGTTTCCTCATGTCTAGCAATGAGTTCCATCTGGTCATGCACCTGAATCTCTAGGTTCTTGATCATCTCGGCATTGTTAGCACCATCTATAGTGGCCTTCCGCAAGACCTCCAGTTCCCGGTCGTTCTTCTCTTTATCAAACCGGAGCTCCTCGTGACTTGTTTGTAAATGATCAAGCCTGGTGATATAATCTGACAGCTGTCTCTTTGTTAAGTCAAGTTGTGACCGCAAGGCTGCATTCTGCTCTTCAACGAGTAGATCGATGTCTCGCGCCTCCATAACAGCGTCGATGGCTTCATCCACATCGTCGTCGCCTTGTGAACTGTTGATATCCTGTTGTATTGTCTGGATTATTTGCATAATCTCTGCCTGAGTATGTTTGTCGAGACCTGTTATCCGAGGAATATAATGCTGGGCTTCGGGGCCTAGTGCGGCCACTCCCAACATGACAGCCAATAGCTGTAGAGTTAGCCGTACGTACCATGACTGTACAGAAGAGAGATTTACCTGACTGATGCCTTGAGCATCAGGATTCTCGGCGATTGCATGGTAGTCGAACTTCTTTGCCTGACAAGCAAGCTCGGGAACTGCTCGTCGAATGTAGCGGAAGAGACCCTTGTAGATGCTCTGAATGTTGCGCTTGTTTGTCAAGTAGCGGGATGTATTGGAATTTGTCTCGAGGGCGGACGTGTCAAAGCTAGGATCCAGTTGATGTAAAATTAGACCAAGGGTGACACCGTCGATGAGGTCCTCGACTGATTCTACCATGCGTTTCGGCTCGAAGACTCGTTTGATCTGAGGGGCATCTTCGGTCAGATTGGAGCTAGAAGACGGTGAGGGCTCTTCCTCGAAGACACTTACGGCTTTTATAAGCGCAGCCTGCGCGTTAGCACTATAGCCTGGCATCGTGTACTAAGTATTGTGCGGCCGGAGCCAAATATTAGTGAGTAAAGCAGTCGATCAGGTCGTCGCCGTCGGGAGTGATAATGATGGTGGAATTATAGGGAGTTGCGTCGCGTGTCTGGTAGCAGGGGTAATGATTTTCGAGGCATTCGACGGCATGTCGGAATGGGATTCGAGGGTTTTAAAAGGAGCTGTTATGAGGAGATCAAGATCGGTCGTTCCATTGCTCAGTGATTGTCGTGTGAGTGTTCAGTGCGAACTCAAGGTTAGAGGGAGCATTGTTCTTCAACGTTTCGGCGACATTGGGCCCTTGTTGGCTTGAGCTATGCGGTCGGGTGGGCTTATCGATTTGACAAGGGTAACAGCGTAGGGGCCCACGGGAAGTTCGAATAGCGTGCTTAGTCTGTCAGATGGGCCAGCCAAAACTTTAGGATTTATAGAAGCAATTTCGAGGCTCAGCAACTAACGAAAGTACTGTAGGGATGTTAATTTGTCTAGTGTTGGGGTATAATGGTCATGAGTCACGCATAGTTCTCTCTCGACATACCTCGCCCGTCTACCGATATGAAGTTAAGGTGATCGAATGTTAGTGAATCGTCGAATTCAATGTTGCTGGATGTCAACTGTGGCGTTGTGGCGTACCTAATGACACCCGATGTAAGGAGTGGCATCTGAGGCATTCTTTGTCGCAGAAGTGTACGAATACCGGAATAAGATACAGAAAGCGTGGCTGCGCGGCCTGAAATTGTCTCGAACGGTCGACATACACAACAACAACAACAATAAGATCAATACACTGACAAACTACAATGACGCATCTCCATACTCGTTAGTGGGGGTGTCGTGATGTGTAGGTGCGGGATGTTCATGGGGGCGCGACATGATGTTCAGCCTTAATAGATACATTATGCTTCAACCAATCTGGACCCCTGAACCCAAAAGGATGATAGAGTGAACATATCAGCACACCAATAGAACAAGGGTTCATGAAGGCGCTATTCAGTAGTCAAAATATGGCACTCCAGAGGAGCATAGGCCAAAATAGCTGGGTTCTGTCACTCCCATGTTATCAACTCGGTGGAGCTGTACTGGCTTAGGTATTTCGCATTGACAGCTGTTGAACATGTGTTTCGAGTTGATGCCTATCATATGCCTAACATCACAAGCAGCCGCGGATATGTTGAATAACAAAAGTTCTATTCCACCTGGGAGAGGTTTTGTAATAATATTGAGCTCATTGAATCTCGTAACGAGTGTTCTCTTCCAGACAATACCGAGGCTCCTATCCTATAACGCCCAAACAAAGGATATCACTATCCCAATACTGCCGTGAAACCCCGGTCAGTTCATTTCAAAGGCATGCTGTTGTCCCGTCGTCTTTACATCATCATTTTCGTATTACCCCTGGCACCTCTAGTCCGTTGTAACAACTTCGTCCTTCTCAACCCGAATCTGATGGTTCTCGTGGTTGACCTGGACGATCTCGAGAGCCTTCTCGGGTGCGATGACGGAGAAGCCCCTAGTCAACTGGTTAGTATCGAATTTTCAGAGTGCCAAAAAGCGGAGTATGCGCACTTGATGATGGAGTAAACATGAGTGATCTTTCCACCAGCCTTAATGAGGGCGTTTTTGCACTCATCGACGATGCTGTCAGGGGTAGACTCGTCCTCGAACCAGACAATAGCCGACTTCTTTTGATCAACAGCCAGGGCGCCTGGGACAACCGCGAGAGCGGCGGCGACAAAGGGAAGGAATCTCATGTTGATAGCGGTATCGGCGATAAAGTTGACGACAGAAATTTATTGATGATGGATTCGGCGGTTGTTGCGATAAAGGTTTAATCGATGTTGAATGCGTTGGATGATGCTCAAATGCTCGTAGCGTCAATGCAGAGGGTGACGGAGATGGGCTGGGACGGGCTGAGACTTTATATGGCCTGGGGCGAGTTGGCATGGGCAGGCCTAGGCCTCTTCTTGGGGCGGAAGATCCGAAGGGACCTGACGCACTGCACTGAATGGAATCGAAGCCCACTGACCATGCGCCATGGATGCTCTGGGGTCTGCATCACTCCACTGAAGCGAATTTAAAGCAGTGTGCCACATGGCGCGCTGACCAATAACCTAATCGGGCAGGTCGTCCACTCCACTCTTCCAATCGCGTTGTCGAGAATGAGGGTACCTGAACTAGGCAAGACAATTGTCTAACCACGAAAACGGCCAATAGACGGACAACGACGTAAATGGCAGGACAAAAGATCATGAGTCCAAGATAGATATGGCCTCTTTGTTCATATGCCGAAAATCTCGACTCTTTCGGTCCTATCTGTATCGAGGGACAGGCGAGCAATGACGTTCCCTCAGCTCGCCTTGGACTTGCAACCACAATGCAAGACATGCTACTTTTTAAGTCATGCTCTAAAGAAGATAGTCTTTGCGGATATCAAATCAAGAACGCAGCGATGACGGAGTTTGTATCTGGACAGCCCTCTTGTCGTCATTGGATTGATTGGTAGTTCGCCTTCCCTATAATAGTCTCCACATCCCATCTTGGTGTAAGTCGAAGCCACGAAGATCTTCTCCGCCGAATAGGATTCAGGAACATGCCAACAACAACGTAAGTAAAAGTATTCTTGATATGACGATATTCTAGAAAAGCATGTCTGAAAATATCCCAAGAGTTTGTCTCAAAATTGTGAAACGCCATAAATGCCGAGTAAATATCGCCTAACTCCTGTCAACGCCGAGCTGGAAATGCCGAAATCACCTGTATGACACGATCATGTCCTCGAGGCACCGGGAACACTATCGTTCTCGCTCCAAACTTCCTTGCTTTCCTGTTCAACAGCTCTCATAGCCACTGCGACATCTTCAAGCCGGGTTACAACGTCGATCACACCTTGGTTGACTCTCTGGAAATACCGATCGTTGGCTTCTCGTCGTTTCCTTGCGAGGAGGATATCCACTTCTGTCTCTTCCTCGAGCTTGTGACCCAATCTCTCAACTCCTGTGCCGCTGCTGTTGGGTCGCGATATACTGCTGCTTCCAACGGCACTCTTCTCTGTGCCATCAGGACCAGACTTGGAGTTATCGCCGAGCGCACCCTTCATGTTTCGAACTTCAGATCCAGTTACAGACCCTACAGTTTCGAGCTGGGCTGTGTCTATAACATCATCTGCTTCACTTCTGGCCCAGGCTTGAGCGAGGGCAATTTGAGCGGCTCTCAAGTCAGCTAGCTTGCGGTCATGATCTGGGCCAAACACGTGAGTGCCCCCAGAAGCTGAGAGCTCGACTTCTTCCAATGTCGCTTGCATTTCGGACCATAAGAGGTCAGTACGGTCACCTGTCGCGCGAGTGCTCTCTGCTGGAAATAGTCCAGCTCGATGATGAGAAACTACAGCTCCGGACCGTCCAGATCTAACAGATGGAGCACGCTCGGCGTTAGGCCGTAAGTTTGACTGCCCTATGAAAGGGACGGTTGGCGGCGGTGCATTTGGTAAGGAGACATTTGATGCTGATGGAGATGGATGAAGGAATAAAGAGGGAGGAGGATCTCGTTGTCGGCTCAGAGGTCGTGTTAGATGAGACATAATGACCAAAGAGATTTCTCGATTGGCTGATATTAATATGTACAATAGAATAATACAGTTTGCTTCATTCCAGACCGATATCAATTGAGCATTGACGCTCTTGACGCTAAGAGGGAGTTGAGGACAGTGTAAAGAGTGTTGATGGGCCCGTTATTACTGTACGACCCGCAACTCGAACTTCCATTGAATGATTCAGTCCATCGCCAAGTTCCTGTGGGGCAGCTCTTGGCATCACGTGATCTTTCGCCTGCCTCTTCCACACACAGGTCGCACCTTCTTCCTAGGGCCACCAAACCCTACCTGGAATTTTCGTTGGTCGTTCCTTCCCAAGTTTTCGTCGCCTCCGCAAATTACCATCACCATCCCGTCGTCGATACACAGACAGATCCGGTAGGTACTAGCCATCCAACCCAACACAAAGACATCCCCTCAGCTCTATACGCTCGCGCTCGAGTTTTTCGAATCGACAATCGACTAACGACTTTCTTTGAAGCAAAAATGGCTGGAGGCAAACCCCGTGGTCTTAACGCCGCCCGCAAGCTGCGAACGAACCGAAAGGACCAGAAATGGGCCGATCTCGCCTACAAGAAGCGTGCCCTCGGTACCGCCTATAAGTCCTCTCCCTTCGGTGGTTCCTCCCACGCCAAGGGCATCGTCCTCGAGAAGGTCGGTGTCGAGGCCAAGCAGCCCAACTCCGCTATCCGAAAGTGTGTCCGTGTTCAGCTTATCAAGAACGGAAAGAAGGTCACTGCCTTCGGTACGACGAACCCCAGATGCTACGAAAGATGAAGGACCGGTCAAACTAACATTGATTTCTAGTCCCCAATGACGGTTGCTTGAACTTCGTGGACGAGAACGACGAGGTCCTCCTGGCTGGTTTCGGTCGCAAGGGCAAGGCCAAGGGTGATATTCCCGGTGTTCGATTCAAGGTCGTCAAGGTCTCTGGTGTCGGTCTGCTCGCTCTGTGGAAGGAGAAGAAGGAGAAGCCCCGTTCTTAAGCGAAGGGCTCGTGGATGGAAACAAAGTCATATTTCGACGCGTGGAGTCTATTCGGATTGCTTGCATCGGCATTACTGGTTAGGGATCTGATCATGGGAGACGAGGTCTGAAAAAGGGAAAATAGATCACAAAGTCTTCGACGAACAAACAACGATGTGCACGCCGCGTGAGGTGGAATTTTTGGGGTCTGAACCCATATCTCCGTGTATGATGACATTATTGTACAATTGTTTTACATGCTTCAATACCCTCTGGCCTTCAGTTCTCCGACTTGACCTCGTCCTGAGGTCCCTGGACATATCTGATAGTGTAGTCTGCAGCCAGGCCCAGGCTGATCACACCACCGGTGATCCAACACCCGTTAATGAACCACCACCAACAATCCTTGACATCCTTCAGATTGACCCGCTTAATCATGATACCAAGCGTGACCATAGCTCCTCCACAGCTCCCGACAAAGAACGCCGGGCCAGCACCAGCTGCAAATCCGGCAGCAGCCAAAAGAGATATTTGTACAGCAGCCAATCCTGTCAGCACTTGCTTAGTCTCAGCATCATGCTTCAGTGCAATGCTCTTGATTCCCGCCTTGACGTCGTCCTTGATGTCCATATGAGCGTAGATCATGTCGTATAATATTGTCCATGCAATATTTGAAGCATAGAGGCAGGCTGCAGCAGTCAAGGCTGGGGTATGTGACAGCAGATCGATTCCAAGAGCCGGGAAACCCATGATGGCGCCCCACGAGAAGGTGAGGCCGAGAACTGCTTGAGGGTAGTAAGTAACTCTCTTGGCCAAAGGATAGCTGGCTACCAGGAGCAAGCTGGGGACGCCGTAAAAGAGGCAAGGCAGGGGAAATTGGAGCAATATCCCAAGGCCGGCAAACAGTTGAACCCCAGTGTAGACAAGTCCTTTGAACGGTGTGATCGCACCACGAGCAATCGGCCTAAGTCGAGTTCTTGAGACATGAGGATCGAGGTTACGGTCCCATAGATCATTGATAGTACATCCAGCACCTCTCATGATGAGAGCTCCAGAGAAGAAAAGGAGCGATGTTCCAATAACAGAGCCTGGAGTTGCCATTGGCATAGCCATTGGGGCAGCCATGAGAGTAGAAAAGAGACATGGGAAGAACAAATAATAGGTTCCAGCGGGCTTATCAAGTCGAATCAGCTCAGCATAAGGAACCCACGAGGCTGGGAGTTTCGATAACAGTCCCGTCTCAGGTGGCTTATAAGGTGCCGGTGCCGTGGGAGCTGATGGTGAGTCCAAATCCTGGGTGACCAGAGGCAAAGATCGAGGTTTGGCCTCGTGAAACCCAACTGCTCGCTGATTACGATGCCATGGTTGTCTCAAGCCTTGACAAGCACGAATGAGTGAAGGTCGTGTCTGTAGTTGTCTTGGGACTTTCAGAGCCTGACCTGAGATTCCTCGACATTGAGCCCAGGCCGAAGCCCGGGGGAGCGCACTTAATCTCATGAGATTACAGTCTACAGACCTACTAGGATCATGAGAATTTGAACTAGGATTTTATAAAAATTTCATATTTGACTTACTACGAAGCTCTGTAAAGGACTCTTGGTCACGTCAGACCTCAATGGCAGCCCACCAGAGTTCAAATCGAAAACTCTCGATCCAAAAATATGAATCTTATAAACTTTAGGATCCTTGTCACCAAAGCTCACGAAGCAGTGAAGCGAATTGGCCGAGCTTGTTAGCGCAAGATCGGCAAGTGATCTATCACGTGCCCCCATGGCTCGCTATCTGTTTCTGCGTAAGCACCTTTGATTGGTTGCGCATTCTACAATTCAACGCCTGAGCTTCTGACGCGCCTTCATCCATTCGCCTAGGGTTTGTAACCTCCCCCAAAAACCTATCGTCGTTTACGGTATCGTTGTCGCTATTTTCGTACTCAATGGGGGCGATTTGCGAAACGAACGGCTTTTCGGCCTGATTTCACGCATACGAATTTTCGAGACTTCCCGTTCTTGGCGACCGACGACATTCCTTTCTCGAGCGAAACCCCACTACAGCTTCGCGCGTATGATTCTCGAAGCTCGACAAGATGCCGACTTCACTGCACCCGCAGGCCAAATTCGATCCTATCCCGCCTGATCTGGACTTGTATGGCTTGGTCGACAAGACCCCGAATTTCAAATGGGTTCAGCGTGTGTCAAGAACCCAAATACGCAATCTTGGACAACAAGAGTTTGAGAAGCTGGTGTTGATTCACGTCATCGCTGGTGGCAAACCCCTGGTCATTGATGGATGGGATGGTGTTCTACCAAAGGGGCTTTTCGATGTCCGTTGGCTGGAGGAGACGTATGATAAGCAACGTAGGTCAACTCTTCTCAGATGACCATCGAAAGCTTACTGACCATATGTTAAACAGAGGAAAATGTGAGAGACATCAATGCGGGTTCGGATATTCCTATGACGATGGGGCATTACCTACGATCGATGCGACAATTGGCGAATCAATGGACACCTACAAATTTCAGAGACGAGCGCCGTCAGCGCCTTTACTTGAAAGACATTGACTGTCCTCCCGAGTGGCACGATGCACTACAAAAGGTCATCCATCCGAACCTATTCTACCTAAATGAGAACGCCAGCGAAGCCGGTGGCTCGCAAAAAAAGGAAGACGCCTTCCGCGATGAGGCTGCTGCAGCACCAGCTGGTGATTTGATGTCGAGCTTACCAGAAGAAATGCGAGCCCAAAATCTTATGTGCTACATTGGACACGAAGGCACATTTACCCCAGCTCATCGTGAGATGTGTGCATCTTTAGGTCAAAATATCATGGTAGAAGCATCAGAGGACGAGAAGGGCGAGAAACCAGGAAGCTCCATCTGGTTCATGACGGAAAGCAAGGATCGCGAGGTCGTTCGAGAATACTTTCTCTCCATGCTGGGACACGATATTGAGATTGAGAAACACTTTGCTCAAATCAATGCATGGAAGAAAGCACCCTTCGATGTATATGTAGTTGAACAGCGAGTCGGTGACTTCATCCTCATTCCGCCCTTGGCAGCACATCAAGTTTGGAATCGTGGTACTCGAACCATAAAAGTAGCATGGAATCGCACGACTGCCGAGACCCTAGAGTTGGCGTTGCACGAAGCCCTGCCGAAGGCTCGTCTTGTCTGTCGCGACGAACAGTATAAGAACAAGGCCATCATTTTCTTCACTCTACAGAAGTACTATCGCCAACTTCAGAAACTGG
This sequence comes from Fusarium oxysporum f. sp. lycopersici 4287, assembly GCF_000149955.1. Classification (NCBI taxonomy): domain Eukaryota; kingdom Fungi; phylum Ascomycota; class Sordariomycetes; order Hypocreales; family Nectriaceae; genus Fusarium; species Fusarium oxysporum. The sequence goes on along the minus strand of NC_030994.1, from coordinate 2,037,314 downwards.
AGGAGGATGCAGAGATGACTTCGATAAGTTTCATAGGAGTTGGTCAAGACATTCTCAGGAGCTCACCTCGTGCTAGACAGCTTGCGGGTGACTTTAAGAAGCTATTCTGTCTGTTTACTGAGATTCTCATTGATGAAATGTTCGCACACAAGGAGAAGGAGGTCGAGTTCATCGAGTTTGACTCGTGCATCACATGCTCATATTGCCGTTCAAATATCTTCAACCGGTTTTTGACATGCAAACATTGTACTCGGACGCTAATAAACGGCGATGAGGATACTTATGACGTTTGCATGGAATGCTACGCCATGGGACGGTCTTGTGCCTGCCTTTCGGGTCTTCAATGGTGTGAGCAATGGTCTTGGGCTGACTTGGTCAATAACTACGAGGATTGGCGTTCAATGATTATCAAGAACGACGGATTTGTTGACTTTGAAACCTCGCCTCAGCCCGTGGAGATCGCCAGACAGCGTTCGGGAAAGAAGTCCTTGGCACAAATTTGTCAAGAAGCCTTGAGAAGACGACCCTGGAAAGACATCACTCAGCCAGAACGCGAAATTACACCAAGCGAGTCGGAGCCCGAGGTCGATAGCGAAGGAAAGCCAAAGAAGAAGTACAAACGCAAGAAGAAGAAGGGAGAGCTTAGGAGATGCCACGTCTGTTGTCACAAGGACTATGCCTACCGAGTACACCAATGCACCAACCCTGGCTGCACTGAATCCTATTGTTATGGCGTTCTTTATCGAGCTTTTGATATGTTGCCGCAGAAAGTGCTTGAGGATGAGCAATGGCAATGTCCAAAGTGCTTAGGTATATGCAATTGTGGCCACTGTCGCCGCCAAGGACATACAGACCCCTATACACCAAAGAACACTCTGCTGGGACATGATACCCGCCCGATTGCCGATGATCGAAGTGTGGAAGCACTTGTCGACTTCCGAGTCCACAACCTCTCATGGTTGAAGGCTGCTGGAGAGGAAAGTCGCAGCAAGGACAGCAGACGGATGAAGAGGTTAAGAGAGCAGGCCGATAATGCCAAGGCACAAGATATTCCCGAGCAGGATGAAGCAGATGACTCCATGCAAGACGCAGAGCATGATCCTCCTAGCGGTATGCACGTACCTGGCATGAACGGCTACGGAGATCAGAGTCATGTTCTTGGTCAAGGCGACCAGTCTATGGCTGATACCACCATGGAAGGGCCATATCCACCATACCATGAAGAGAATACTGGACTGGCCGATCAGTCCATGGCGATGGACATGTCACAGGCTGAAGACGCTGATACCTCCCTCTACCCTGATCCTTCACTGGTGGCACGACAGCGCATTGGTATGGGATACTATGAACCAGACGATACACCCGACAAGATTCTCTTTGATCCTTTCCAGGCTCCATCTGAGGAAGCCATACGACCGTCCGAGCCAGACATCCCTGAGTTTGTCAAGAAGTCTATCCGCGCAGCCAAGAGAAAGGCCAAACGAGAAAACGAGGATCCCGATTTTGTTGTTGGCAAGTCCCACCACAAGAAGCCTCGTCTCGCGGCAGAGCCAGAAGCAGATTTTCTGGATAGCATGGACCCTGCGTTGTTCAATGGGCCGCCAGCTGCCCCTGAGGCTGCCATGGATCAGCCTGGCCAAGATACAAGGGACCCGAGCACTGCACAAGACACTGGAACAGACGGCCCCCAGAACACACCAGATGAAACCCCAGCTCCAGGCCCGGCTCCGGCTCCGGCTGCGGCTCCAGTCCCATCTAAGAAACGGGGTCAGTTGCTGTTTGATGCAAATGAGCCCGAACTTCGACACGCCAAACCCATAGCATCATATGTGGAGGCGGACGTCGACTCAGATGAGTTCGAGGAAGAGCGCACGCAAGCGACAAGGCCTAAAACACCCGCTGTCGGCGCACAGGGAGAGAAGAAGTCGGCTGTTGATATGGCTGCTGACGCAGTTCGTGCCTTATTCGGGACATCATCCCCCGCACCGCAACCCTCCATTGGAAAAGACCCTGAGTCTGTCCTTGAGACCAAGACTCCCTCTAAACGCCGTGGTCGTCCCCCTAAGAATGCATCTGCTTCCTCCCAATCTACGCCAGCTAGTTCTTCCAAGAAGCCAACAGGCGGCCAGAGAGGTTGGCCCAAGGGTCGACCTCGAAAGTCACGCTTGTCTCAAGTTTTAGCCGCGGATGATTCAAACGAATTCGCTGACGAGTCCATCCAAACCCAAGGCGACGACAGTGACGCCGAGCACGAGAGAATGATTGGCGAACTAGAAGCACAGCTAGCTGCCGAGCTCCGTACGGCTCCTTCGGAGGCTATAGCAGGGCCTCCTCAACCCCGACGCCGAGGAAGGCCTAGAAAATCCGAGGTAACCACCATTACAGTGGGATCATCTGCTGTAGACCCTTCAGAAGAAGACGCCCGGTCAACATCAGGCAACCTTGAGGATCGAGCCTCGCGAAGTGCTCGCCGTACTCGACGATCAGAGGGTGTTGATAACGGATCTACTCGGGATTCTGTATCTCCACCGCCGCCCAAATCGGGTAACGGAGGAACGCAGCTTATGTCTATGGCTGAACGAATGGCACTTAAGGGGAAGAAGTTCAAGATAGGCAAACGCAAATCCACAACTGCTTCGGCCAATGTGACTGCAGCACAGTCAGGGGCGTCCACACCCGCGCCAACCTTCAAGACTCCTCTGGCGGTAATGGATGAGCCGACAGCAGAAGAGCCGAAGGAGGCTGCTCGTAGTCTGAGTCAGCACAGTGAATATCTCGGCAATAGATCACCCTCTCAATCCTCGGCCCATAACGAAAGCTCGCGCAGCCCTTCGCCACCACCACCAGTTCGGCGACCTCCACAGCCGACAGTTGTCAGAATTGGTGATACAGATTCGGAAGCAGATATGAGTGATTCAGTGTCTGCGTCAGGATCGGATTCCGGTAGTGATGGGGATATTCCGGCAAGACGTGGCGCTGGTCGTGGAGGCCGAGGAGTTGGGCGAGGTAGAGGCAGAGGTAGAGGTAGACCAAGGGGTAGTGGGAGGGGGCATTGAAGGGTGTAGAAAGCGTGTAAGGGGTTTTCATTTAACGGGCACATTGATACCAATGCTGGAGGACTTTGAAGCATATGCGTTCACAAATTTTCGGTTCATAGGTTAGCGATAAGGGTTATCAACGAATTCATTGCTACATCATGGTCTAATGACATATGGTATACATGTACTAGATAGTTAATGGGTTCAGAATCATGTCTGTGATAAGCCCAAGTCCTTTTCCAAATTACTCCATCGTCCGTTTCGTTTAGGGTCTAGTTTCCTGAGAGTCTGTAACCAAGATGTCACATCACTTCGACTCTCAGGCTCGAATGGCTGCCCCGTGAGTTGGTTCAATGCGATTGCGTACTCAATGAGAGCCTCGTAGATCCATTTTATGTCCTTGTAGTCTTGTAGTAGATCCTTGATTTCGGTTACTTCATCATCAATGTATGACTTGCGCTCCTCCACCGTCAGGTTTGGTGCTATTTGGCGACTTGATGAAGGATTTGCGAGGTTCAATACTAGGAACTGGTGATAGTACCATAAAGACTGGTCTTCCGGTCCAACATTCAGCGCTTCGCGAATAATCTCAATTTCTAATCCAGATTAGCAATTGTTCCATATGGTGCAGGTCAAAACAAACCTTTATCCAGTAAATCTTTCCGAGACGCGTCGTCTGCTTTGCGCTCGTTAAGAAGCCTTGTAATGAGCTGGCTTCGGTTATGCCATGCTGAGAAATTGGACAGATCCTCATGGATCTTTTTGGTTGTATACTCAAACTCGAGCTCTACCAGGCTCTGGCCGTTGAGCACGGGGCTCTCAAGCTGCGCTACGACGTGGCGACGGTAGCCCCAGGCGTGGAAGTTTCGTCGGTCTTTGGTGAGCATCTTGCTGACAAGACCTAGCTCCTCTTCCCAAATGCGCCGAGCTATAGATACATCAAGTCTTTCGATGGCGCGGTCAAGCGTCCATAGTCGATAATTCCATATCCAGTAGCACTTGGGAAATTCCATCAGCAAGGGAACAGTGAAGCCCAGTTCGGAGCGTATCACGTCGCTATCGGCATCGCTATCAGTCGTTGTACCAGTCTTCCCAGCTGTCGGGGGGTTGGGGCGTGGCGGGATCTCGGTCGAGGAGGAGGGCAATGAAGCGTCGGAAGAGGCTGTGTGAGTGTCTATCGCTGAAGTATTCTGCGACTCCTTCAAGGGCAGCGATCCAGCCGAGGGTTTGGACAATAAGCCATAGATTAGACAGCGCCTGCGGGCGTTCCATATCGTGTAGTATTCAGGGTTGAGGCGTAGTAGCTTCGATGTAAGCTGGAATGTGTCGGTGCCGTAGTCGTTGTCGGATATCTGCTTATGCGTGAGAAATACGACCCTTGCATGGTCGGCTAGAACTGACCTTTTGGCGTATATCGTCCTCGAGACCACGGTACTTTTGGATCTTGACGAGATCCTGCTGGCGCTGTTCTTCTGTCCGTGACCGCGCAGAGCGGGCTATGCCGTGCTGCAAGCCTTGGGATCAGCATCAGTCACGGTGGACTAGTTTTTTGGGGGGTTGAGACTAACACTGGTCATTCTGAAGAGCCTCGGCTTGTTAATTTAGCCTTGGTCGTTGCTCGCGATGGGTTTGTGAAGGCTTGTGAATGTTCGCTGTTGAGCTGGATGATCTGACCCCGCGTAAGAGTGTAGGGTAGCGTGACATGGAATATCATGTCTTTGTGCTGCGATATCCTTGACTTATTCAGAAACCTAGAGCTGCAACAAACATTAAATGACTCACTGGGTACGATCTACCGACATCAATATTTATATTCAAGTGTGTATCAGTCGGATTGAGAGAAAAGTATAGTTATTGACTTCAAAATCATGCTAGGAAACTGGCAATACGAGCGTCACAACAGCTAAAGGTAAAAGGCCTCCATAATAAAACTCTCACGGGTAGAAATCACGGGGCCATAATCCAACACAAGAGTACAAGGAGTCTCTATAGAGGGTTGTTTGTCGTACTTGATTCGTAACTGAGTGAATGATCTCGGAGTGAGGAGTCGTTTGAGGCAAACCAATGATTTGGTGATCTAGTGCAAATGAGAACAATGTAGCTGCAGATTAAGCATATGTGAATTACGAAGCTTGAATGTTTTATGTAGATCACGATGCACGGCGTCACCGTGTTGTGTTGGGCTTCATGCGGCTCCAGGTCGTCCCTGGCATGGAGCATGTCGTATCAATAGGTGTAGGAACTGAGGAGAATGCATATAATATCTATAAGGATCACACCACAACATGTACTTAAATGAATTCCTACTACTTCACTTGATATTGTGATACAATATCGTCGACTGACACTTTACACAACGTCTATGTGATGCAGAAACTCGTCCTGCCCGACTCATTCTGCTCGAGTTACAGAGACATCAAATCAACGTGATAGGGGTACATACGCACCCTTGCACGATGCTTCAGTACCTAGAATACAATAACAGAACTAGGGAGGTAAGCACTTCAGTATCTGTGCCTCTTGTACCTTCCTTTAATAATGTGGGAATCTGGAAACGGTACCTCGACTGTTCCTCCCATTTAGTCCTCTCCCGCTTCGGTCTTTATGTCAGTCAACCTGCCTCCCAGTTCTCAACACAATCAACAAATTTTACCCCTTCCATCTCCAACATCGATTCTTCTAAATACTGAAACTCAGCTCTTCATAAATCAAGGCGAATTATGCTGTCGTTTCTCCACCGCCTGGCGGTTGTTGCCATTCTTCTCGCAACTCGGCCGTGCCATGCACTTCGTCCTGATCATTCTCTCCGGTCACCAGAGTATGCCCCAAGAGGGCATGTGAACGCTGTTTACTTCATCAAATGGTTTTTAATCTCGCTTTATCAAGCATAGCACTTTGTTAACAGTATCAGGGGCATCTATGACAGAAGCTTTTACCCTCAGCATATCGATGTAACCCACATCTCTCACGTACTCTACGCATTCTTGGGTGTCGAACCCGATGGAACAGTGTAAGCGGAACGTAGAATAACCTAAATATCTACGTAAGGCTAAACAAACATCAGATACTCCAAAGACGAATATGCCGACTTTATGGCACAATTTGACGGAGACAGTGAGTCTACCTTCTTTACCTTAACTTCACAGCTGACGAGAGACTAGGCTACGAGGAACATAAAAGAAATGCCTACGGATGTGTGAAGCAACTTTTCCTGTTAAAGAAATCCAATCGTCACCTCAAGACTCTGCTTTCCATCGGTGGGTGGGGGGCCGGGTCTGCGAACTTCAGCTCTGCCGCAAGCACACCTGACAGGCGTGTCAGATTTGCCTCGACTTCGGTCTCCTTGATGTGGAATTGGGGTTTCGACGGTATCGATATCGATTGGGAATTTCCGTATGATGAAATCGATGCTGCCAATTTAGTTCTGCTCCTTGAGGCTATACGGAATGAGCTCGACTTATATGCAAGAACGTACACCTCTGGCCATCATTTCCTATTGTCCATCGCAGCCCCTGCTGCTCCTGAGCATTATAAAAAGCTTCACCTGAACGATATAGGCCGAATTGTCGACCAAATTAATCTCATGGCTTATGAGTACTCTGGAAGCTGGGATTATATCAGTGGTCATAACGCCAACCTGTTCCCGTACAAACGTCCTGTCACAAGGCTCAATCTCGACTATACCCTCACGGAAAGCTTTGAAACATCGATCAATACCGACTATGCTATCAAGGACTATCTTGGAGCCGGGGTGCCCGCTGAAAAGATTGTCCTCGGCATACCTGTCTTCGGCCGCTCCTTTGAAGATAACTTGGGCGTTGGAAAGACCTTCAGCGGTGTTGGTGAGGGCTCCTGGGGGGAGCGAGGCGTCTGGGATTACAAGGCACTTCCAAAGGAAGGAGCTACAATCATGTACGACCCAAATGCCCAAGCTTCTTTCAGTTACGACCAGAGAAAACGCGAATTAATCTCCTACGATACTCCGAGTGTGGTTCAGAAGAAGGCAGAATATGTGCTGGGGCATGGTCTCGGCGGAAGCATGTTCTGGGAGGCTTCTGCGGACAAGCAAGGAGACGAGTCCCTTATCCGCACAAGCTATCGCACCTTGGGAAGCCTGGAAACGACAGAGAACTGGCTGGATTATGCGAATTCGTACTTTGACAATATTGCGACAAAGATGGGTGAGGCCTATGTCTGAGCCGGCTCGAATTTACAAGATTCGTCACGGAGTTTGGATGAATCATGAGGTCCTAAGCTCAAAACATTACTGATTATTGACTATTAAATAAATTTATAATATCCGTTACAAAGATCATATGGCTCTCTGTCATGCCTGGAAGATGCAGGATATTTATCTTCGAATAGGCACGTAGTGAGACCATGGAGCAGCACTATCGTGATTGCCTCAAGCTTTAATTTATTGGAGCATTCTAAGTAAGTACCGCCGATTCTACGACTTTCAATCTGTGATCAACTAAGGTAGGGCAAGACATTAGGTGCATCTGGCATGACTCCTTCCCTTCCACCCAAACTCCTCTCTACATCCTCACTTCACCTTTACCTCTCTTCCCTACGAAATTCTTCTTCTAAGCATCAATAAAACGCATCATCTCACAAGGTAGGTAATCTCGTCGAGGGAAAGTTCTGTCTATCGTGACAGTATTGTTCAGGTTATCGTACAACAGTTCATTCGTTTCTTCATGTCCCAGACTTTCAAGAGCCATACACCTGGAACTCGTCAAAAAATCGATATCGATAAGCATGTTTCGACAACCGCCTCGACGTCCTCAACTGCTTCCAAGAACTAGCGGGACAGACTTGTCTTGTCAGTCGATAAGCTCGCCGGATTCAGGCTATGGTTCAGCAGGTGAAGTCTTTGAGTTCTGCCCGAATCTCCGAAAACGATGTTTTCCTTCTTTCGATGGCTCAAGCCCGGATGAAATTCCAATCAAATCGCTTGAAAACCAAGAGCAAAAACCGCCAGCATCGAGCAAAACAAGGCTCGCGGCCGAGCCTCCCAAAACACCAGAAAGGCGTCATCCAAAAGGGAAGGCTGATGTGATTTCTCCTTTTTTATACTCAAAATTCTCTAGACGTTTGCCTCTCCAAGACAAACGCATTGACCCAAACATACAGCTTCTAGACAGATACGTCCCGAGACGTGATCCCATTTCCCCATCATCCGAGAGATATCGAACAACAAAGCAAAGCCAGGATTTATCGAGAGATGAGCGTCTGAAGCGTGACAAGAGTGCCTCAGCAGATCCATTCGTTCTAAAGCGTCGTGTGATGGACCCTGATCCCCGTTTTCCTTTTCGAGTTGACGATAGTCATCTGGACAGAGGTTTGGCAGCCAACTTGCTTTACTTCTTCTTCTTTGTTTTCATCTAACCAGCTCATCACTAGGTATAGCTCTTGGCCAACTACCACAGAACCGAGGAGGAGATCGTCAAGTTAGTATGGGAGCCATGTGGTCGGTTGGTGGTCTTGCGCCTAATGCAATCGCTACCGATGATGGACAGGGGCATCTCGTCAGACGTGGGACCAACGCTCGTGTGTTTCCCACCCTCTTCCAGGAAAGTCTTGTCAGCACGTCAGTCGAGAAGGAGAAGCACGAAGGCCGCATCGCTTCGGCTCTCAACATTGACCAGGTACGAAAGATCCTCGAGTTCGCACGGGCTCAGCAAATCCCTCAAAGCCTCAAACAGCATGGTCTTCATACGGACTTTAGTCACACAAGTTGGAATGGATATCAGTGGGTCAACAAAGAGGAGTGGTCAAGTAAGTTGAACCTGCTGGTCTATTAAAATCATAGTTGACCATAAACAGTTCCTCTTAGGCCAGCAAAGAGGCGTCTCCTACCGGCTGCTCCATTCAGGTTGGTAAGTCTGAGTGTTCAAAAGAGCTGAGCTAACGGTCTTCAGAGTACTCGATGCCCCTAATCTAAAGGATGACTTCTACTGTTCACCACTGGCGTACTCATATACGGCACAAACTCTTGTTGTCTGCTTGGGGAGCCTTCTTTATGCCTGGTCTGAGTTTCGGGGCGTGCAGCTGATCCATGGAACACACTCCGATACTTAGTTGACGTCGGTTGCCTTCTCATCAACTCCTGGAGGTAAAGCTGTGCTTGGGATTGGACACTCGAACGGGAGTGTGCTTTTCCAATCTCTCTTTGACACACTACCACGATTCGAGGTTCGCCAGACTTTTCCTATTTCCTGTGTGAGCTGGCGCCCAGCTTGTACTCTGCGACCTTCCAAGAACCCCATGAATCTAGGGGTCGAAGTTCTGACGGAGGACTTGGTAGTTGGGGATGAGATGGGCAATATCTACTACTACGTTGTGGAATGGCCGATAGGCTGGGAAGTCACGCGGGACACTTGGCCCGGTGCGGTATCGTTGGTAGCCAAGATCAGCAATATTCACTGTCAGCAAGTATGCGGTCTTGCATGGTCATATGATGGTCGTCTATTCGCCTCGGGGGGAAACGACAATCTCTGCTGTCTTTTCGATGCTGATCAAGTCTCTGGACGGCGAACTGAGCAAGCCCACGGGGTAAATGGTCATCGAGGGCGCATTGAGGCGGGCAGCGCGTATGGTGGCATTGAGACAAGAGTTACACGGCTGTTGAGCGTCGATGGGACGACGATATGCCTGTGAGGGCGTTCAGGGCACAGCTACAGCCACTTCCGACTGGAACTGACACCGTTCGGTATCTTGGCCCTGCTATCGCGAAGCATCATTGGAACCACGATGCTGCTGTGAAAGCCATTGCTTTCTGCCCCTGGAGGCGAGAGTTGGTGGCAACAGGAGGTGGCTCTAACGACAAGTGCATACACTTCTTCCATACGCCATCCGGAGCAGCTCTCGCAACGATATCAGTGTCTGCCCAGGTAACCTCGCTCATCTGGAACACAACGCGCAGAGAGATTGCCGCCACATTCGGGTACGCTTCACCAGAACACCCCTATCGTGTCAGCGTTTTCAGTTGGCCGGAGTGCAAACAGGTTGCAGCAATTCCTTGGGAGGACGACCTGCGGGCCTTGTATGCCATCTCATACCCTCGAGGGCCGACCTCTGAGGACCCAACTGCACCAGTAGGAGGCAAGGAAGGGTGCATTATTGTTGCATCGAGTGACAAGAGCATAAAGTTTCATGAAGTATGGTCGCGAGAACGGGGCGTGACCGTGGGCGCCACGGGTATTCTAGCAGGAAGCGATATCCTGGAGGGGCTTGAAGGCATTGACAAAGAAGGAGACGTAATCCGATGAACTGCTTTCTTTCTTCTTTCCTTGTTCGAGATAATCTCTACCTGAGGAGAATTGTCTAGACTGCAAGTTATGTTCAGGATTGGTAGGTAGCTTTTTCTCTGAGAATGATAATATGATAAGACGAGGAACCTAAATCGGTCTCTATTCTGTTAAACTGCGTCAAGTATTGGCGTATTTACAGGAAGTGAGTCGCAGAAAAGGCCAACTGTCCACTGTTGTACTGAAGCAAAGGAACAAAAACAAATCAAAATGTAGGTAGATGCCACAATAACGCCCAAGCAAACGACTCCGAGAACTCCAACCAATGCGCTAAGCCCGCTGTTTCTTTTGAGACGGATGGAAAGAAGAGACAAGCATGGTCTACAGACTAGGTGCTTTATTTCAGGATAGCAATGAGCAAGACAAGAATGATGATGAGAACCACAATAGTGGTCATTTGCTTGTTCTCGCTTGCGCCTCGAGCAACCTTTCCGAGCATTCTACTCGCACGATCCAGTCGGCTCTGGTGACGATCGGTAACAGCCTCAACCTCATCGAGCATAGCAACATGGCTATCGAGCTCGTCGCCGATCTGCATGCTAAGCTCGCGCTGGCGTCCGATAGACTCGCCCAGGCGATCAAGCTGCTCATCCTGTTGCTCTAGGATTTGGGCGTGGTACTGGTGAATCTGCTGGTTGTCCATGCCCTGTGCCTCGTCTCGGTAGCCGGCGCTATCGGAGGGATCATCGCGGTAACGGCCAAAGAGCTCGGCGGACGGTGAAGGAGGAGTGTCGCTGAAGCGAACAGTCTTTGGCTTCCGCGAGACTGGAGATGTGGATGTTGCGTGCTCAAAGTCGTCGGCGAGCTCTTCCGAGTTGGGATGAATGAGTGTTTCGGCGGTTTTGGAGTTTGGTTGGCCTTGGAATTGAGTTGTGAGGTCGTCTAATTGCTTCTGGAGCGATGTGATGGATTCTGTGAGGCTTGTAGCGGCGCTGAGGAACAAGATTAGCATTGGATAATGGTGTTTAGTACCTTGAGAAAGACTTACTCTGTTTCGCCTGCAAAGGTCAACCGCTGCTCCTCATCACGGAGATTGGCCAGACCATCGCGGAACTGGTCAAAAGATCGTGAGATGTGACCATCTTGCGAGTCGCCTTCAAGATTAAGATTCTTAGCCCGTTGGCGCTCCAACAGCGAGAGCTTAATGTGGTCAGCGAGCAGAAAGAGTTGATTGGCGCTCGACATGGTTGGTGATTGCGATGCGATGCGATGCGATGTGGTTGATGGATGCGGTGGATAAGGTAGGTAGATTGATCAATCAATTAGATGGAGCTGTTCTCAGTTGGGACCTACTACAGGCGCCAAAAAAAAAAAAAGATACGACGGTTGTATAGCTTTAATCTGAATCACAAGGAGAGAGAATATGCTTTATTGGGGATGCAACGCCCAAGTGATGATGTTGTACGGTAGATGGAAGTTACCTCCTTCCTGAACCTACTTGACTTCTATTATCATACGTAACTGGATGACGGATGGGCTGTCCAAAGGTTCCGAGAGTTGGTGTAACTCCGACAATTGATGTATTTGCGCTACCTAGACGATAGTCGAACAGACTAAAATACATGAGATAATACTGGTACCCCTGCGCCGACAAGGTACTCAAGAGTCTTGGCCTATCTGGACTCTAGAGGCAAATACCTCGGCCAAGCTCAACGGAGGAGGTTGGGGACATGCTTCCCCTGAGCCAAAGGCAGAGCCAGTCCGGTCAAGGTAAGGCAAGGCAAGGTAGGCTTCCATTTAAACGATATGAAGAAGGAAAAAGGCAGCAGTGAAATGGGTATATACACTATCAAGCTCAACAGTATGATTCGTGGTTCTAAATGTTATCTCATGCTGAGAAGACCAGTTCAAGAGACGGGAGTCAAGCCCCGCTCTGAGCAAGCTCTCAACTCAGTCCTCAAAAGGCCGATAGGTAATTCAAATGGTTGATTTCACGAAAAGTAAAAAGATACCGTGCAGGGAAGTTTATTAAGAGCCATCTATATATTTATACCATAGTGTAGGTTCACTACTACATCGGTAGAAAGCCAATCTTTAAATGGGGTCATGCTTGCATTCGAGCATTCTAAGAGAAGATTGACCATTTGCTTCAGTCTATTTCAGTTGTTTCATTGATCGAAAGGTGGAACATACAGCTGGATAGTCTACCTATCTACCATGAAAGCCAATGCATACGATACGCCACATAATTATTGAGCAACATTGCTGCTTTTCATGTCTGAATAACCAATGAATTAGCTGAGCCGCATGAGAAGAGTTGCAGATCCAAGACAAGAGATTGGCTCTGTGGCAGCCCATGAAGAGACTATTCAAGCCATTTCATGGACTGCATTGGCTATCATTTGTTGGATGAGTCTGTTTGTGTTGTGTTGCATTAGCGGTGCTTCCAGCATGTCCTGCATCTCAGGCACAATGCCACGTATCGTGCTATACGAGGAAATCAAAAATTGAACTTTCTTTAATTGGACTCTTGGCTTCAAACCGGCCCTTTCCAATCCTAACGCCCATGATGCTTGCTTGCTGCGTGTGTAATGTAAGTGCAAGGTAGGGTTCCTTATGATAGCCCGAGCCCGAGCCCAGCCAAGCCAAGGGTGTCGCGTCGTATTGGCTTGCTCGCGAAAATCACGCCCTGAACAAACAAACGCGCATCTATTAGCGGGAGTTTTTCTCCGTCTATGCCACAAACACAACTACACAATTTGCACAAAGTCACGGAAATGTTCGACACAATAACACAATTTACATCAGAGGCACATTCAAGACCAGTTGTTGTTCAATAATGTAAATTGCAATCAAATGATATCAAGCCATGACTATCCGGTCTATGGCATTCGCTCTCGGTAGCCTTTCTTTCCCGTCCATCCCAAGGCTCCTTTCCCATTCCCATTCCCAGTCCATAAGCATGGCAAACACGTAACTCCGTAAATAGCAAGTACAAGATGCATCAAGAAAAAAAATTCGGAACGTTCCCGGACGAGGTTACTCTAGTCCATTCTCATGTCCATATCAGGGACGGCGTTGGTTGGTCGCGGTGATTCGGCTGCTGAAAGAACCTCCATTCCGTCAAAGATAGGAGGAGAGCATCGAAGATTTCGGAGTGCGCCCTCAGCAGTCTGGCTGACAAGCTGGCCTTGTCGGAGGTTCTCGGCAAATAGGAAGAAGCCCTCGTTGGTCTCCACCAGATACGACTGGAGACCGTTGCTCTCAAGAAGGATTCGAGCATTGGAAACAGGGAAGTGATTTTCGATATAGCGAGCCCAACCACGAGCAGCGGCTTGGATGTGCTCTTCTTCGCTGATTCTTCGCCAGCCAATGCCGAGGTGCAGAGTGAAGTTATCGACAATGGGACCCTCAGTAGCAGGCTTGACTTCAGACTGGAGGGGAGAAGTGCTGGCGGCAGGTGCGCTTGATAGAGTGGGCGATACGCGCTGCAGCTTGGGGTTTCTGATCAGAGAGCGCGCCTCCTTCATGGCGGCCTCTTCAGCAGCCTTCTTCTCCTCAACCCAGGTGCCGGATTGACTGCTGGCGTCTGTGACGTAGCGAGTGCTCTTCTTGATGAGGGTCATGCCGGGACCGTAGATCCATTCCTCTTCGGGCTCTTCAACGGGCAGGGATTTCATGTCAGGCTCAAGGTTTTCAGAGGCCTCGTCCCGGGAACGCTTTCTACCAGCTGCAGAAGGTCGAACGGGCTGAGCAGCAAACTGGTTTGGCATAGGTGCAAATCGGGGTGGTGTGTGGTGTCCGAAGCTTGCCATACCCATAGACTGGTGGGCATGTTGGGGAGTCATGGTGAGGACGGGAGAGGAAGAGAACTGAGAGCTGAAGTACGACATTTTGAAAAGCGTATTCTGTTCTGTCCTGTTCTGATCTGATCTGTGATGGGAAACTGGGAGTGTTTGCAAGGTTAGTAGTCAGTGTTGTCACAAACCATCTATAGCGTATAGTCTCCGGGACACGCGGTGATGATGAGTTCGCTCAAGAGGAGAGTTGAGGAGGACGTCGGCGAGATGGAGCCTGATGAGTGACGATGAGATAGAGAGAAGTAGTAGAAGAACGCGATGGGTTCGGCCAGGACGAGGCACGAGGGCAAGGTACGCGAAGGTGAGGATGAGGGTGGATAATAGGTAGTAAGTGGGTGTGGTTTAAGACAAGTCGTGATGGGAATGACTTTTGAGTTGGTATGTCCTGTGATGGATGGAATATGTGAAGAGAGGAAGAGGAGGAGGAAATCGATGGGAGGAAGAAGGAGGATTAAAAGCTGTAAAAGAATGCGAGGGGAGGACTGCTAAAATGGAAAGAACCTGTGAGAGTAGAGAGACGAAGAAGGGGCGTGAAGTGTGAGTGGCTCTTTACCCCAGGTTGAGGTGCTCTCTTGCTCTTTAACGCACCCACCCAACCCATGCAGCCTCACTCCGATCTCTAACAGCTACTGGAGTTGACACTGTGCGTTGGTCTCACGAACGGCGAACGCCGCGTACAGGTACTCTGAGAAGATACCCGTACACCCAAAACAGCCCGGCTAAAGCATCAGCAGTTTGTATCGGATTCGGCAAGCTGCAGCTGGGGTCCGTGCAAGACAGTATGCATACGGTATGCACGCCATCAGCTTATCGCAAACCTCCCGGCCCTAAAAGTGGTCTAGCTCGAAGCTAAGGCACATCGCAGCGTCAGGTACGTACTGTCTAATGGTCAGCTCTAATTCGCGCTTGACCCCTTCTGGATTGCGTAATTGTTAGGGGTCTCGTGGCTGTAAGGGGCATGGCGTCTGGGCGGGTCTTTAGCATGTCTTGAGCCTTTGCCTGGTTGGATGGACAACGTTTTGACTTGACTCTAGTTGCCCCGTGCCACTCTGAGCACTCACTCAGCAATCCGAGCCCCATTTCAGCCAAGTTTTTTGCTTCTGATCCGCAGCTAGACATTGACCAATCTTTTTCCGATGGGACGCCAAAGAGATCCACCCGGGCTTCCGCCCAGCCCGAGTCAGTTTTTGTTTCTGCCCTGATCTTCTCTTCCAATGGATCATTGGAATTGGAAGTTTGTAGTTCCGAGCCCGTTTCCAAGTACGTACCTTGCGAAGGAAGAAAGTGAAATGAGTGGATCAAATAGAACTCCCGATGTCCAGTGCCTTTCTGCCTCTCCTGGTGCCTGAGGTGGCCACAGCCAAGCCAGGCACGTCCAGTCTGACAAAACTCTGCTTGACTGGAATTTTCGTTGCCGCGAATGGCTGGATCTGGAGCCCCCCGGAGCCGGACCAACTGAAAATTCGAACCTGCCCGAGTTTGTAAGGACGGATCCATGTCCGCACCCCGTTGTCCCAAACGGATCACAAAGGAACTATCACCGATCTTCCATCACTTATGGAGAAGCAAGACTCAAGGGAGGAATGCTCCTTTAGTTGACATCGTCTTGGAAACGAACTGAACAGTTCATTATCCTGATTCAATATCAAACTAACGTAAGGTAAGGTAAGGTGTCTAATAACTTCAGTCAACGCCCTGCTTGATCAGCAAAACCAACAGTCACCGTAATATTATGCTCCGTTTATCTTGTATTAGCAAGACTGATCCTCGTACTCCTTGCATTTGCCGATGATTATGAACCACCTGACATCACTACGGATGTCTGTCGGCAAATCACATCACACATCGTCGGCGTTCTCACTGCCTCCGTACAAACCCTGAAACCCTGGTGTTCTCAACCCTACTGGGCTAGTATTGCGTCCAGCACGCCTTCTCCTTACTGTCACTGGTGCATCGTCAATTTCGACTCTCACTCGTCGTCCTCGAACTGGCGCCGTATAAACTCCATCAAACCTGCTTTGATGGCGAGCTTCTGGAAGTTGTCTTGGAGTTTGAGGTTGTTCTTCAACGGGTAGGCGATCGCTGTACACAGGAAAATGTCTTCGGGGTGTCGTAGGCTCCAACCCTTCGTCAGCCGGTGAGATTGAAAGCTCACCAGCATCTTCGGGGGGGTCTACAAGTTCTCCCGAGGTCTGCAAGAGGTCGTCGTTGACTTCTTCCGATTCATACGTTGATCCGTCCAGCTAAATGCCCATTAGCCTATGCGTACTTATCTTTCATTTCGCCACAATCAAGGCAATTCAAAGGGCTTTCATGGATACATATCCGATAATAATGATAGGGACAGGATATTCGATTGGGGAAGTGTCCCTCACAGTTGCTGCCAAAGGTTGCTCTATCGTATCGCGCTCATCCTCATCCGTCATGGAACCATCCCTGACATTATCGTGGGGTTGTGTGTGGACGGGCGCAGTATCCGCATCTTCATGATCATCTTCAAACTTGTTAGTATTTGCCTCAGTTCCGATCGTATCTCGTCATTGCTGGTCTGTTGACATACCCAAGCTTTGTCGCGGGCGGAAAGGAAGTCGATGCTGGTCTGGTTGTCGATGCAGGCGGTTGGTGCCGTGAACAACGTCCACGTAGGTGGTCTCCTCGGAACTGATGGTAACGTAGTCTAGCGGAGGAACTGATGATCCTAATTCCTCTTCACCGTCTGACTCATTTCTGCCATCTGAACCTGGCGTGTCTTGCCCAATGCTAGAGTCAGTGGTTGGTGTTACGATCCTGGTGTTGAGGGCATCTTCAAGCACGGTTCCTTGATCAAGCTGGGTGAGATCATCGCGTCTTTTATTGGCCTTCTGACGACTGAGTAGGTGCTTTCTGTAGCGGCTGCGACGCTCGGCGTCGCTAATATCGCGCGTGGCTATCTTGATCGTCGTAGGTTGAAGTCGGAGCATCCTGCAGAGTGAGGGCAATTTCACTCTAAGCTTTCACATGGAAGTGCCATATGCATGGTTGCAGACACATGAATAGATAACATCGTAATAGCTTGTGTATATATTTATTCCTAACTTCTTTTAGAACGCAGCTTCCCATAGACAGTATTGTTCAGTCTGGCTACTGGGAAAAACTCAGAACGAGAGCAGGAACCTTTTTGTTTGTTTGTTTGTTTGTTTGTTTGTATATTTTTCGTCTGGGTGGCTGTAACGAAGCCAGATCTCCTACTGGAGCAAAAGACGTGCTGAGCTAGCTAGGTACAGGGAAACCCCGCTTCCTTCACCATCCAGCATACCAATGGCACAAAAGGTGCTGTATTTCTCAAGCCCGTCACCCGTCAGCGGGTTCGGGGGCAATCTACTGTCGAGCTTTTTCCACCGACCAGAATTCTCTCACGCATCACTACATCTGCTGACGCAGTCCACAATCTCCAGTAACCAAGTTGTAGCTCGTAGTCGACTGTCGTGGCGGCAGGGAAAAACCTTGGGAAGGAATCAGAGGCCGGCGGTGCGGCTTGCCTTCAAAGGGGAAAAACCCATCGCAATCGGCGTCGTTGATCGGGAGGATGTCGCTACCGATGCCACGGGCACCGTCCTCCGATATCTAAGGCGTTCTGGTTCTGAGGTGCCGCCATTAGATCCGACAAAGGTGTTGTCAGAGAAGGTGAACTCTCCAAAATTCCTTCTCTGAAAACTGCTGTTAGGGAGCCGATGGCGTCCCCGCAGTATTGTGTGGCCGAGTAGCCCGTAGAAAATCCCGCTCCTAACAGTGCACTAACAGTGCGTGCCAAGAAAGAATTTTTACAGGGGAGAGTTGACGAGAGCAGGAACTTCCCTAGAACTTCTGAGCTCTAGGGTAAGGCATACATAACAGGTATCATGTTTATTCATCATGCAATGAGGTGGTTTATTGATGTGTGCTCATGCGGTAAGGTTCAATGGTGTTCTCTGGTTCTTATCATTGGTTATGGCTTCATGTATTCTCATTCCCTAGATGCCTTCTTTTTTTGGTGCTTTCATGATTCGATGAGAAGCTGACGACACCACAGTTACGACAGTACACAATGTTGCACAGCCCCAGCAAGAGATACTGTGATACGGTGGATAACTTCCTTGATAGTATGTGGTCAGTAACAGTTCCCATTATCTAGCAGTATAGACAGTTCGACATGGCGTCTCTATTACGCGGCTGTCCATCACGAGATACTCGATTTCCAGATATATCTTGGAATTTAGGTGGTTTCTGGCTGATACGAGGTGCTGCGCCGCGCTGGAAGAACCAAGTGATGGCAATGATATCGATATGCATGCAAAAAAGACCCCCATGTTTCGTACGATATGATATCCGCATTTGCAGTGAATCTTGTAATTCAGCAATGACGTTGTCATGATTGTGCATCTAATGAACACGTGGAATCAATAGTGCTTCTCAGCTCGAGAGGAGATACCTAATAATCACCGTACGGAAATGGTAAACACAACATGAATGCGTTTATTGTTACATAAATTGTGATAGTAAATGTCCTGTGCAGTATTATCGCACCGCCGCTTCACGACCTCAAAAGTCTTGATTACCTTAACTAAAAGGTCTTGAAACAGGCTGAGTCCTAAGAGCACGGACAGAATGGCATCCGCACGTACCTACTACATCAATTCTATTTTTGGGCATTACGATTGTTGAACAGCACCAAGCCCTAGATCCTGGATATCGTCGTCTCCATGTCTGGGTTAGATGAAATGCCTTCATTAGCAATTTGCAGGCTTGTTCATCATGTTGAATAGGTAGGTATTTTTAGCGCCATGATAGACAGGGACAAGTGCGGCTTCTGCACCCAAACCACCTCTTCAGGTATTTAAACTGAACCAGGCCCGTGATATATTTAAGTCGTTATCCTTGGCATAAAAGTATCTAAGCCAGCATTTTGCCCAGATTACGGACCAACCATTTTGCAACAGTGGCCAGGAGATCTCGCA
This sequence comes from Fusarium oxysporum f. sp. lycopersici 4287, assembly GCF_000149955.1. Classification (NCBI taxonomy): domain Eukaryota; kingdom Fungi; phylum Ascomycota; class Sordariomycetes; order Hypocreales; family Nectriaceae; genus Fusarium; species Fusarium oxysporum. The sequence continues at coordinate 2,018,190 of NC_030994.1, read as the reverse complement.
GACTGTGCTCGTGGATCAATATTCGAGGTTGCCAGCTGCACCTCACACTCTATAGTACATTCGTTAGTACATTGGAGATTGGCTCAGGACAGATATTGGTGGCTGGTGCTCCTCTCACCAAAATATCAGACAGGACGAGGTAAAGCACCTTGCAAAAAAAACACTGGGGGCTCGCAGTCTCTCCTTTTACCTGTGCATCATCCCAGCAAAGAAAACCCCTACCTAAGGTGTTATACCCAGGTTTAAAGACAAGGTTGGCGGCGGCCTAAGGCGTCTTTCGCTTCTCTGGGCTCTCGTAATCTAGACTGGGGCCTCGTACCTCTGTTTTGCTAGGTGCTGTTGGCTGACGGACGGGTCTATACTTTATCAGTTTCGTTACAGCACTACCACTGCAACCACCGCCAGCGCAACCTAACGCAACGCAACGCAACGCAACAATCCGGGATTTAATTTATTATTGCTAACCTCACAAACTGACCTCGCTCGCATTTTCCCATCTACCTTACCCGTCGATTCCTCTTCTGGACAGCTCTGCTCAACATCCATCGGTGATGCTCCACGGTCCAAGCCGCCGCCAGTGGCCGACCGTCCCTTGCTCACGACTCGCGTTTCTCCTCCCAGTGCGAGTCGAGCTTGAGCCTGTCCACTTCCCCTGAGCATCTGCCCCAGGCTCCTCCATCGCCCACCATGAATGGGGACCTGAGCCTTTCTCAGGCTTTGGGCGGACTGCGCATCGCCAATCCTGACGATGCTGCTGAGGCTATTAACTCATCTTCGACTTCTCCTCCCGGGCCCGACTCGACTGCTCAGAATACCTCCATCTCCGCTTCAACTTCAACATCCGCCCTCCCCTCTACGCCTCAACCGACAACCACATCCACCACGCCCTCATCCTATGATGCAATCCGCCTCGACCCTATAGATGCCGGTGTCGAAACCTCACTTAACGATCCTCGTCTTACTCCATCCGCTCAACCTTCTGACCCTACTTCCGATCCAGGCCCCTCCGCAAATCATCCACAGCCATCTCCTCAAACCGAGCCGTCGAGGTCCTCCGTTTACGGCATGTCCAATGTGTCAGAACCTGGCTCGAACCCCTCGTATCCCGTGAGAGAGTCCAGCCGACGAGACCCTCATCGCTTCAACAACTCAAGCCGACCAGTATCAGGTTTAATGTCTGGTGGCAGCCCATTGCCACCTCGAAGGAGCTCAAGAGGTATGGGGGTTGGCTATGCACCTGGTCCTGGCGGGCCACAGCAGAACCAGCCTTACGCAGGTGACGCGCCGGTCCCAACCAGCAGAGAGGACTGGCAGGAGCGTGGAGCGGCCGTTGGGGTCCGCAGAGAGGTTGATGCAAATGGACGTACCGTTGTCCGCCAGGTCAAAAAGGGCGTCCGCGACTTTTCCTTCGGGCGAGTTCTTGGCGAGGGCTCCTATAGTACAGTCTACATGGCGACAGATCGCCAAACTCTCAAAGAATACGCCGTGAAGGTACTCGAAAAGAGACATATCATCAAGGAGAAGAAGATCAAATATGTCAACATCGAGAAGAACACACTAAACCGACTTACTGAACACCCTGGAATTGTCCGGTTATACTATACATTTCAAGACGAGACATCGCTCTACTACGTCCTCGATTTGTGCAATGGCGGAGAGCTCTTGGGTGTCTTGAAGAAGACAGGCACCTTCGATGTTGAATGCACCAGGTTCTATGGTGCACAAATTCTCGACGCCATTGACTACATGCATTCTCGGGGTGTCATCCACCGAGATCTGAAGCCCGAAAACGTCTTGTTGGATGACCAGATGCACGTCAAAATTACGGACTTTGGAACTGCTAAACTGCTCAAAGATCCACGCGAAGACCCTTCAGCCGCATCAGCCAGCGGTGCACCAGATCCTGGAAAGGACGATGACAGTCGTGCAGCATCATTTGTCGGTACCGCTGAATATGTGAGCCCTGAGCTTCTCACACACAAGAACGCCTGTAAGGCTAGCGACTTGTGGGCTTTCGGCTGCATTGTATACCAGCTTTTGGCTGGCCGACCTCCTTTCAAGGGAGGCAGTGAGTATCTCACATTTCAGAAGATTGTAAATCTCGAATACGAATTCCCCCCTGGCTTTCCACCAGCAGCCAGAGACCTCGTGGAGCGCTGCTTGGTACTCGAACCAGCCAGACGACTCACTGTCGAGCACATTAAAAACCACGAATTCTTCGATGGACATCCATTCGGAAAAGGACTCTGGAGGACCAAGGCACCCCGTCTTCGCCCATATATACCACCCCCCCAGGAACCTCAAGTTATTCAGCTCAACGGCTTTTCCACCTCGTCTAACGCCAGGCCTCCACAGCAGTCCCAGGCCACTCCCTCCAATGGGAATAATCGACCATCGAGGATAATAACAGAACTTCCTCCCCCGACACAGCTTGACATTGAATGGTCACCCGTTTTGACTAAGAATAACGAGCGCATTCTCAAGTTGGGCGATCTCATGGTGGTCTCGACGCCTTTACCTTCAAGCCCCCACGGAAAGGAACCAGGAGAAGGACATAAGAAGTTGTCTCGTTTCTTTATCGGCAGCACTACTAAGAAGCGTCAGCGCCTGGTAATGATTACATCTAGCGGCCGAATTGTCCTTGCTCCGGCTGGTGGAGAGGAGAAAAGAGCGAAGCAGGAGTTGTCTCTGCTCGGCTCAGATTGCACCTGGAAGACCCAAGTGGACGCAAAGGGCCAAACGGTGTGGTGTGTCAATACAGTAAGTGAATCTCGATTGGGTTTGTGTCTTTTAGTCAGCACACTGACATCTACCTGCAGGGCGGCCACCACTACACATTTGAAGAGGCCAAGTCCTCATCCACACCCCAAGAAGGTGGCTCTGCTGCCGCTGACTGGGTTGAATGTCTCGAGAGGGCAAGGGACATGGCACTATCTCAGAACATGACCACCTCTTATGGTGGTGATAGTGGATTTGCCGACATGTCGTCTCAAGTTTCAAGCCCATCAAGTACTTTGGGAGGGTCCAGGAAACTATTCAGATGGTTTCGGACTCAGTGACCGACAAGGACGAAACCAGCTGAGTAAGAATCAGGGGAATAATGAAGATCCCGCGCCAAAACGCAACCGCTTCAGTAAGAGACAATCGAGGAACGGGCTAGGATCTGCATTCTAAGGGTCCTGAACGAAGAAATGGTGCGAACAAACTCGGATCTCGACGAGTTTCAGATTCTTACAGTCGACGACATTTGTCATTTTTGCCTCTCATCGATCACATTCAGTACGTTCATGGCATCGAGAGCGCGGCGTCTTAATTGCGGAGTTTTATTCATCTGAGCGGACTGGCAATGCATTATTTTGGGGTGCATTTTGTTTTCAGCGTTGTGGAAGAAGGATGGGCAGAGCCGCCAAATGGTGATTATTTGATGGGCTCCCAAACCCAAGGTTTCTCGATTTGAAGAAGCTCAATCCGGACCACCAGATAGGTTTACGCCATTGTCGGAAAACTGTTTACTAGTATTCTATATGTTCTCGTGTTGAGTTTTGGGGAAAACAGCCCCAAAGTGCTGGAGGCTGAGGTCAAGTCTGCAGGTGCTGTATCTTCAAGTATGCTCGGGATAGGAGAAGTGGTGGTGTGTTTGGTGTGAGCAAGGACGGGTTCAGAGCTGTGGCACTGGATCAACTCCAGCCGATTTTGACAGTCATGAATGCCACCCTGTATTTCTTGAGATCCTATTCAAAGGGCAAGGCTAGTCAGCAATGTAGGGGCTATAGATAGGAACTATAGTAGGGCGATGAGAGTTGGGCACTCGTTCTGAGGCTTTACTGATATATGAAGAACCAATCCATCAAGACAGGGATGGCATTCGGTTTTCGATCAAGCCCAGATCGCCCTTTCTAGAGCTGTGGAACTGGATCATGTCCAGTGCTATTCAGAGACATCAGCATTTCTTAGATATAAATCATATTCAATTACCTAGGTACATACAAAAAGGATGAATGACTTCCATTCAATGGAATCGTTGAAGGTGAACACGGTCACGTGACTGGATGAGTAATAGAGTTAGCTAAGGTACTGGCCGTTACCGTTTTCTCGCGACGCAGCAATGCGATGCGACGCGACACGATCAACCTGTAATCCCACCAGCCGACGCCTACCGTACCCCAACACAAGACTTTGTTTTTCTCGGTAAAATGCAGCCTCAATATCGCGCTTATGCGCAGCAGGTTCCGCAGCGCTCGCCTCATGCGACAAACCAGCGACGTGGTGGAATTGGTACGTTTAAAACCCATCCCCCATCATTTGCGCAACCCGACCTCGTTCATCAATCATCTACTAAAATGGACGCTTTCTCAGGACCCATGATGTCCTCAGGGCCTCACCCTTCAGTTCCCCTCACCCAGGCACAGATTGCTCAGCAACAACAGGTTCAGGCTCACGCCAGTGAGCTAGCTAAGCGACGTAGTCGAAAGCCTACAGATAAGAACATTCCCGATGGAGTTGAGGACAGCATTATTGATCCAGACGGTGTTCAACGGTACAAAGAACTGCGAGATGTCGAGCGTCGACTTGATGCTACTATCACACGAAAGCGTCTGGACATTGTCGACTACACCAGCCGTGGATCCAAGGTGTGTTCGACAACAATGCATTTATTGGGAGGAACCGACTAACCCATGATTCAGAGATACAAAACATTGCGAGTTTGGATCAGCAACACGGTCGAGGATCAAATCTGGCAGAGCAATGGACTGAACTCTGACTCGTTTGACTTTACCCCTAGCATGGAGGCGTCGTACCGAGTCAAGATTGAAGGTCGTCTACTCGACGATGAAGACGAGGAGACCGAGCAGCCCAAGAAACAGGAGTCAACCACAGAAGAAGGAAAGGAGTCAGACGAGTCAGCACAGAAGTCCAAAGCACAAGAGAAACCCCGATTCTCGCACTTCTTCAAGTCTTTGACAGTCGATTTCGACCGATCTCGATTCCGAACAGGCGCCGAACAGACAGTGGAATGGAAGAAGCCAGATGCCCCGGCCCGAAACCAACCCGCTGCCAACCTTCCAGCAGCCGCTGATTTCGATGAACTTACCTTCAAGAGAAATGGAGACGAAAACCAAAACATCACCATCAACCTGTTCCGCCAGGAGACACCCGAGAGATACCAACTGACCCCTGAGCTTGCCGATGTGGTCGATATGAAAGATGCTACCCATCAAGAGGCGGTCATGGCTCTCTGGGAGTACATCAAGTTACTTGGACTACAGGAAGATGAGGAGAAGCGCAATTTCCGGTGCAATGAGCCTCTCAAGAAGGTTGGTCTATGTATATACCTATGTTGATATTGACATGGCTCTGACGATTCCCACAGGTTATAAGGCAAGGCGACATCGGACACATCCCTTTGCTCAACGAGTATGTTCAGCAACACCTGCGACCTCTCGAGCCAATTCGCTTGCCATACACTATCCGAGTTGACCAGGAGTTTCACAAGGAGCCCCAGCCTACGATCTATGACATCCAGGTTCCTGTGGACGATCCTCTACGTGATACACTCTTGCCTATGCTCAACAACCCTCAGTACATTGCAATGCTCAAGGACGTGACAGGGCTTGACGACCAGCTCGCCAAGGTGGTTCAGGCGATCGCCGTGTCGAAGGCCAAGCATTCCTTCTTCCAGTCTCTTGGCAAGGATCCTACCAACTTCATCAAGAACTGGCTGAGTTCTCAGAAGAGAGACCTCGAGGTCATTATGGGAGAAGCACCCAGAGGAGGTGGAGAGCATGCATCGGGTGACGAGTGGCGCCGTGGTGGAAAAGATAGCGTCTGGACTACCCAAAATGCGCGAGAGAGCGTCAACGTCTTGCTCTCAAAGCAGCAACGATGAGCATCCACCTGAAAACTGTCAACACGCCAGGACGGCACTTATTGACAAACCAATTGGAGTTATAGAGTTTGTGTCATGTTTAATTGGCCACATACGGGGAACGAGGGGGCGTTGGGAGCGTCTTTTTGTATAATAATATCATGAACCAAGATCGGCGAAACGACATGCATAGCCTGGTTGCAATCAATGCTACCGCCAGGGGCATTCAACACAAGTACTGTAGGGATAAAATAAGACAAAACTGCATATCATGCTATGCCATCGTGATGAATAGAGAACTGTGCTCCTTGGCCTCATGAATCGCTGTCGGGTGGAAGAAAAGCAGTGGAAACGCCGCATGAGTGCAAAATGGTATAGTGAGAACATATTTGTCCAGAGTAAGTAGGCAATGCGGCATGCATACGTTTACCGCTGAGGAGCAACGGGAACTGAGGGCATGCCGCGGATTTGCTTGATCAAAAATTCTCTCTCATCGATGAACTGTTCGTCATCTGTCCGATCCTCAAGGAAGTGGGAGAGGAAAGTGAGAAGCTTATCGCGATTCATGAGGAGAATCTTTTGGACGGCAATTGATTTGTGCGGGTTTGCAACAAAGACCTTGAATACGTGGAAGCCCTCGTACTGAACCATTTTCCTATCATCGCGTAGCAAGTTCATGCATATCTTGAGATGCTCCCCGCGATCAACATAGGCAGTCATGACGTTATAGTTGGAGCGATCAAGCAAGATCTCACCGAGAAGCTTTATGGACTGACGCTTGGTCACGTAACTGTTGGATTGCACCAAGATGTTGTTGTACTTGTCGAAGAAGAGTTCAAAGTTTGCGTTCAAGTATCTTGGTACAAGATCCTTGTGGCGTGTCAGGAGTTCCTACAGTAAGATCAGCAACAGGAAGTAATTCGGGTACCGTAACCCAATCTCACTCGAAAAGTGGTGAAAGCATCTGCTGCTACCTCGAAGGAGCTCTTATCAACCCAATCGAAGAATCTCCAGAACACGCCTCTCCCACTTTGGGGTCGGTCACGGTCAATGGCATTTAGACCCTTGGAACTCGAACCTGGCTCATCTCCGTCGTCGTATAGAATGATTGCGGCGGCGGCCTCGTTCTTGAGTAGCTCTCGTAGAACTGAACCTGCCGGCGTAGCGCTCTCCTTGTGATCATATCCTCGACATAGCTCAACTAGGACCTGGGGTCGATTGCAGACAACGTATGATAGTGCGAGAGGATCGCTTTTGGGGGCGGCGGTGGCGGGGCGGAAGCGGAAGACGTAGGAGAATATGACTTGGGTATCTTTACGCGACTCGAATGGAAGACGGAAGAGGTTGACGGCGAGGAGATGGAGGAGATCTTCGTCGATGAGACCAGTCACAAGCTGTAAGATCTGTTCTGGAGAGGTATCGGCCTCTTGCAAGATGTCTTAGCCATACAGTCAGGGGTTCGTGGAGCAAGGCGAAGCAGCATACCGGGAGTTCCCTGCAGGATAGTCTTCATCTGGCTCAAGACTCGGGCAAGCTCTTCGGCCTTTTAGAGTCAGTGTTTGGCCTTGAGTCGAGGTGAGGTGATATGATTGCTACCTTGGAAGGGCCCTGTGGCCCCTCGAGCTTCAAGACATGCTCGCGGGCCTGCTTGGGGAGATCGGCAACTGTGCGTGTGCGGGCTCTTCCAAACAGGAACGACATGGTTCGAGGTTATAATGCGATTGTTGAAGAAGAATACAAAGTTATCACAGCGACACAAGAACCTATCACGGTCCAGAGTGTTGTTTGTGTAAAGTGAGTTGCTGGTAATGGTATGGTATGCAACTGACGGTCTTGCGACGTCAGGTTTGTTATCGATAGTGTTTTGGTTTCAGAACCGAATAGCGGCGAGTAGCTCTCCCTTGAGAAATACAGGGGCTATTCACCTCAATTATGATGAATCGAAGCGGAAGGACGAGATACAGAAGCTGGCGACATATATGCTAAAGTCATACCAGAGTGGGTTGATGTTGGCAAAACCAAGCAATAATATAAACAAACACTTCATCAAGCTCGATCCTATTTGCTTTGCTTTGCTTTGTCTGGCGGGCAGCAACCACGCATGCACCAACGGGCCCTGGTCGTTTTAGTGCTGGAGCGCTGCAAACTTGGCCACAATCGCTAATCTCAATCCATAATGAGACCTATTATTAGTGCCATTGCTGAAGGGAGAAATTGGATGCAATGCATCAAATCTTACTGATGCTTTGTAAATTGGTCTAGAAGCTACCAAGATTCATAGGCCTTGGTACCATTTGAGGCCATACATCCATTATCTGCCGGTGTCGGTCTTATGTCATCTCTTGATGGGTTAGTGTTATGCTGATTTGCCAGAAAAGACATCTTTGCTTGAGGAAAATTTTTAAAAATAAGATAGTTAGAGTATTCCAGGTAATTTATATATAAATTCATTCTAATTCGAACTATTAAAATTTATTGTTTATGCTTATAAGCAACCATGGACAGAAAGTGCTGTGATTATGATAGGTAACCCTTGAACCCCTCCTTGGAACTAAGGTAGACGCGGGGCACAAATTTGACCCCACCTCCGGTTCCGTCGCTCTTGCTTGACTCACCCACCATAGCGAGCGGGTGAGCGAGCTGCCTTTTTTCTTAAACTTGCCCCTCCATCAACGGTTTGTCGCAGATAGTGACACTTTCAAGGCATCGCCGGTGAGTCAAACATTTCTTTCTTGCCTATTCCCCTAGCTACTTAAACACGACTACGCCTCTTCTATGATCCCTCATACCATCTCGTTCAAAACTTGTCCACTAACACCTCCTCTTACAGGCGAACCATCACAATCATGTCGATCGACTTCCCGAAAGAAGAGGAGGCCATCATCCAAAGATGGCGGGAAATCGATGCCTTCCTGCGACAGGTTGAACTGTCCGAAGGACGCCCTCGATATACCTTCTATGATGGTCCTCCTTTTGCAACCGGTCTGCCTCACTACGGCCATCTTTTGGCCTCCACCATCAAGGATGTTATCCCTCGTTACTGGTCCATGAAGGGCTACCACGTCGAGCGACGCTTTGGCTGGGATACACACGGTCTGCCCATTGAGCATGAGATTGACAAGAAGCTGGGAATTTCTGGTAAGGCTGCCGTCATGGAACTCGGTATCGCCAAGTACAACGAGGAGTGTCGATCCATTGTCATGCGATATGCCGGCGAATGGCGACACACCATTGAGCGTTTGGGACGTTGGATTGATTTCGACAACGATTACAAGGTAAAGAAACATACACTCTATATCCCTAGCCAGATAGCTAACCGCGCTCCTTCAGACAATGGACCCCAAGTTCATGGAGTCTGAATGGTGGGTTTTCAAGCAACTGTTCGACAAGGACCAAGTCTACCAAGGACACCGAGTTATGCCCTACTCTACTGTTCTCACCACCGCCCTGAGCAATTTCGAGGCCAACCAGAACTACCAAGATGTCACTGATCCTGCAGTTGTCGTCACATTTCCCCTTGTCGACGATCCTGAAGTTAACCTGCTCGCCTGGACCACCACCCCTTGGACACTGCCATCGCATCTTGGTCTCGCAGCTCACCCTGACTTCGAGTATGTTAAGATTCTGGATGAGAAGACAGGAAAGACTTTTATCCTTCTCGAGAAGCTCCTTGGTACCTTATACAAGGATCCCAAGAAGGCTAAATTCAAGAAGCTCGGAACAGTTCTCGGCAAGGATATGCTAGGATGGAAATACACCCCTCCTTTCGACTACTTTTACGAGGAGTTCAAGGACATTGCCTTCAAGGTGTTGAACGCAACTTACGTTACAGACGACAGTGGTGTGGGTATCGTCCACCAGGCACCGGCGTTTGGTGAGGACGATTACAATATTGCTGCAGCCGCAGGTATCATTACCGAGAAGCGACCACCTCCTGACCCCGTCAACGACACCGGTCACTTCACTGACCGAGTCTCCGATTTCAAGGGCCTGCATGTGAAGGAGGCTGATAAGCACATCATCAAGCACCTCAAGAACGCCGGTCGCATCGCCAACGAGTCTCAGCTTAAGCACTCGTACCCCATGTGCCCTCGCTCGGATACTCCCCTTATCTACAGGGCCGTTCCCTCTTGGTTCATCCGCATTCCCAACATCGTCCCCGACATGCTCAAGAACATCGAGGGTTCCCACTGGGTTCCATCATTTGTCAAGGAGAAGCGATTCGCCAGCTGGATTGCCAACGCTCGTGATTGGAACGTGAGCCGAAACCGATACTGGGGTACTCCCATCCCTCTTTGGGTCAGCGATGATCTGGAGGAGAGAGTGTGCATTGGAAGCGTTCAAGAGCTACGTGAACTGAGTGGATATGAGGGTGATCTGTCTGATCTTCACCGCGACAAGGTTGATCATATCACTATTCCCAGCAAGATGGGCAAAGGTCAACTGAAGCGTATCGAGGAAGTGTTTGACTGCTGGTTCGAGTCTGGAAGCATGCCTTATGCCAGCCAACACTACCCCTTCGAGAATGTTGATAAGTTCAACCAGTCGTTCCCCGGAGATTTCATCGCTGAGGGTCTGGATCAAACCCGTGGATGGTTCTACACACTGACAGTGCTGGGAACTCACCTGTTTGGCAAGTCGCCGTTCCAGAACTGTGTTGTCAACGGTATTGTGCTTGCAGAGGATGGCAAGAAGATGTCGAAACGTCTCAAAAACTATCCTGACCCTTCTATCGTCATGTCCAAGTACGGTTCTGATGCTCTTCGACTCTACCTTATCAACTCTCCTGTTGTGCGAGCCGAGCCCCTCCGCTTCAAGGAGTCTGGCGTCAAGGAGGTCGTTCAGAAGGTCCTTTTACCGTTGTGGAACAGCTACAAGTTCTTCGAGGGTCAAGTTGCTCTGCTTAAGAAGGCAGAGGGCGTGGACTTCGTTTGGGATCCGAAGTTGGAGTCAAGCAACACCAATGTCATGGACCGCTGGGTTCTGGCAGTTTGCCAAAGCCTTCTTCAGTTCGTGAACAAGGAGATGGCCTCATACCGTTTGTACACTGTCGTACCCAGGCTCCTTGGTCTCATTGACAGCACAACGAACTGGTATATTCGATTCAATCGAAAGCGACTCAAGGGAGAGAACGGTCTCGACGATACCCTCCATGCCCTGAACACCCTCTTCGAAGTGTTGTTCACTTTGTGCCGTGGACTGGCACCTTTCACCCCTTTCCTTACTGACAACATCTACCTCAAGCTTCTACCTCACATTCCCAAGGAGCTCCAAAGCGAAGATCCCCGAAGCGTGCACTTCCTGCCATTCCCCGATGTCCGCGAAGAGTTGTTCGATGAGGAGGTGGAGCGACGTGTTGGTCGCATGCAGCGTGTCATTGAGCTCGCTCGTGTATCGCGTGAACGCCGTACCATTGGCCTCAAGCAGCCTCTCAAGACACTGGTGGTAATTCACTCCGATCCTCAATATCTTGAGGATGTCAAGTCCCTTGAGAAGTATATCAGCGAGGAGTTGAATGTGCGAGACCTCGTGCTCTCGAGCGACGAAGCCAAGTACAACGTCCAATACAGCGTCACTGCCGACTGGCCTGTTCTTGGAAAGAAGCTCAAGAAGGATATGGCCCGCGTAAAGAAGGGGCTGCCTCTCCTTACCAGCGAGCAGGTCCAGGGATACGTCCGCGACAAGGAAATCTTTGTTGACGGTATTCGTCTGGAAGAGGGCGATCTCGTTGTGCGCAGAGGTATCAAGGAGGATGAGTCTTCCAAGAACTTGGAGATCAACACCGATAGCGATGTGCTCACCATCCTGGACACTGAGATTCACCCTGAGCTGGCAGCTGAGGGTCTAGGACGTGAGATCATCAACCGTGTACAGAGACTTCGAAAGAAGGCAGGTCTCGTGCCAACGGACGATATTAAGATGGAGTACCGTGTCATTACAGACCCTGAAGATATTGGCTTGTCTGGTGCCTTCAAGTCCCAGAATCCAGTGTTTGAGAAGGTCTTGCGCCGACCACTAGAAGAGACTGGAGCGGAACCACAGACTGAGGGTCTTATTGCAGAGGAGGAGCAAGAGGTCCAACAGGCAACATTTTTGTTGAGATTACTCAAGCTGTAAAACTTCGGGAAACAAAATTCAAGTTTATGTAGGAGATAAATTATTAAAAAAAAAAAAAAAAAAAGTTCGATTAAAAGTGTGTTGTTTGTGGCTACATGAGTGCATCATGTTTTCTTGGATGCAGCCTTGAGTGACAGTGTCAGACTTGTCGCCGTTAAGAGGCGAATAGATAGGGGGACATACTAAATAACAATCTTTGAGCCTCATAAACTCTTTGGCACACTTATCCTTGTGGACAGCGTTATAGTCGGCAACGATACACTTGCCATATGCCGTAGCCTACCAGATTTTAGTGATTTGATGCAGGTATGACAAGAGAATTCAGACCTCGACGGAGCATTGTGAGACTGCTTTAGCAAACTTTTGAATGGGACGAGTTCTTTGCTGGTTCATGGTGACTTTGTGAGAGAAGGAGATGAGTGAAGACAATGAATGGCCAGTTGCTGAAGTTGTTATGAGACTGAAAATAGTATTGCTCATACAGTGTCGATGGATCATTGAATAACACAGTACGGCTATCAAGCCCCATGAGGCGTGTCCGCACCAGCCACCCACTTTACACGTCCGAGCTGTTGGCCGTTGGCATCGCGACCGCGCAAATTCGCGTGCGTTTTCTGTCAGGTTGGACCTCAGATTGCGCTTTGTTTGGATACGACCCCCTCGTCGAATACGATAGTGCAATTCTTGAAGCGCCGCTAGCATCGTCTTTGTCGATCTCTATTCTTACATTTTTATAATCCGATTTACTGAAGCGCAATACTCGAAGTCAACTGAAGTTTGCCTGTTCGCAAATTTGTGGTAGCTCGCCGCAAATAACTAAATAAATAAACAGCAGAACAGAACTGCTCGCGCTTCATTGCACACCGACTTCTTGACTATGGGTCAATGACGGATGTGGGCAGCTCGCCAATAATTATCTGTCCATGTCCTCCGACATCTCTCGCCAGGGCTCAAATGCGACTTCACCAGCAGCATCGATGTCTCCGGCTGCGCAGAGAGCGGCCTCACCGTCTGATGATGGCCGCTCGAGCAATGCCAGTCGGGCACCCTCTAGCCAGGATCCATACTACTCCAACGAAGGTCCGTATCATTTTTGCGATGCTGTGTCGACCTGATATTGACCGACCGGCCTAGACATCGCTGCGCTGCACGCCGTAGTCGTCGCTGCCCAGGAATTGCTCGACTCAGCGCCTGAACCGAAACCTCTCCCTGCTGCTGCGCTCTTCAAGGCATACGACGTCGTACTCCCGACCTATGGAATTGACCCCGATTCAGATCACCACTTGTCGACTTTTGTCTTCCGCGTAGGCGGTGAGCGAGGCGATGGCAACTTGCTCGACAAGTTCCAAGCTATCCTCAGTCGAATGGGAATCGTTTTAGAGTTTGGAGATAATACTACTGCGTCGCCGCGGACTTCAGCCTCTACATCTCCCGCAGTATCTTCATCGAGTCGCCAGAGCCATGCCATCTCGCGCCAGCAAACAACTCCACAAAAAGGCCTACAAAACGGCCATGCCCCGACTGGACCGCGAGTCCCACAATCACCAGCTTCAGCTTCACCGTCACCATCACCATCAGTCTCTCCGCCAGGATCGCAACCTCACCCCCAGGATGAATTGGAATTTTCCGAGACCGACGAGGAGGAGGAGGAGGAGGGCGCATATGAGGAAATGCGAAAGGCGGTTGTCTCTTCAGCCATGAATCGCTGGCGCTCTCTGGTTGCGAGTCGTCGAGCACAACCTGCACAACGGATCCCTTCTTTTCCGAGCATTCCCGAAGAAGCTTCAGCCGATGTGAGGAACTTTGAAGCTCAACCTTTTGAAGATCGACCACCAGTGACCGGGCATCAAACAGTGACGTCTTCACAAGTCAATGGACTCGAGCCACACACTCAAACTTCGCTCAAAGACCCAACAGATATGCACACAAGGCCGGTTTCCGCTCAGTCATTTATGCATCGACCCCTTTCCGTTCTAAGTAGTGCTATACGATCTACGACTTCTTTAATCCAAGGGAGTGCGCCACAAGAGGAGCACTTTGACGAGCCATCGCGCCACGGTGATGATGAATTACCCCACAGCCCAGTTGAGGAGCCTCCACAGCAACTTCAAGAGCCCGAAGAGCCTGAAGAACTCGACGAACCTGAAGCAGAACCCTCTCAACATACACAGATCCAAAATCCACCAGAAGTCCATTCTCCAACCACAAGGGCTCGATCTAACACTGTAACTAACAACGAAGGCACAATTGTTCATCATCCTGTGACCCAAGAGCGCACTAGAAATACAATATCCCAACAAGAACAACCCGCTGAAGAAGGCCCTTTGACACCCGAGCAGCAGATTGATTCGGAAAGAGAACAAAGCCGGCTCCTCAAACAGGCCGCCAGAGCTCGTGAGATCTACCTCGCAAGCAAGGTCTTCAACCATTGGGCTGACCGCACCGCACGTCGTCTTGAACGAGACGCCGTTGCAAGACGGCATATGATACGATTTCGCTATTTCCGATCATGGAGCCAAGCCCCTGCACTCCGTGAGCCTACCACCGACCACATGAGGGCAGCCGTGGTTGTGAAGAAGTGGCAACGTATTGTCGCCCAAGAGAAAAGTCTACAGGCCACTGCGATAGAAGCTGCTCGGGCTTACGAGCAGAGAAGAGTCCAGCGAGTCCTTGATATATGGTCTTGTCACCGACTCAAACACCTCGGCCGTCAAATGACAGCTTCGCGTAGTAGGACACGAGCCATGTCAAAGTGGCTGTCACAGGCTTCTCATGACAAGGCTCTCAGTCAAGCCATACAGACCCAAACGACTTTGCGACTCCAAGTGGATGCCATTCACAAATGGCAGGGCATGTCAGAAAATGAAAGCCAATTATATAACACTGCCAGAAGAATTGGAGATATTCAGCACTCCTTCACATATCTTCGAGAATGGTGGGATCAAGCTGAGATCAGTCGAAGGGCGGTCGGGTACCGCCAGCGATTGATGATTGAGAAGGCAATCCTTGCTTTCGATGAGTGGAACTTGAGGGCAAGAGCCCAGGCATTCCAGTGGAGGCGCGAGTATCTTCAAGTGACGCGAGTGTTCGACCGATGGTTCCAATGCACCGAACAGGATGTGGACATGGGCCGAAGAGCAGAAGAGTTTTATGAGGAGCAAGCAAAGTCCAATGTTGTAAGGACTTTCAGGCAATTTAAGCGTGATTCGTCACACATGGCACGTTTGGGAGATCGAGCTCAACTCTATCTCGGAGCTACTAGATTGTTGCAAGTCTTTGATCGAGCGATCAAGAGTCGTAGGGACCAAGACAAGCAGCAGGTCAAGAGGTATCTGATGGCTAGGTATACCCAAGTCTCTTCTGCTCGAAAGAAACGCAATTTCTTTGCTGCTGTCGATCGATGGAGGGCATTGGCGACGGAGGATCGGGCACGGGGCGACTTGATACAAGAGTTGCGAGCCCATAAAGATACCCAAAAGGTTATCCTAATTACTGATACATGGAAACGCCAAGCGGACATTGACCAAAGACGCATGCAAGAAGCTAAACTGCAACATGCAGAGGGATGGTTAGAAGCTTGGAAAGTGTACACCGTCGACCTTGAGCAGCGGGATACAGATGCCTGGCAGCTTTGGGCAGCCGACAAGCAACGGCAGTCCCTCAAGTCCTGGTCAATTGCATCGTTACAACAAAGTGGACAGGGTCACACAGCAATTGAAGTTCAAAGGAAGCACGAACGCGAAAGGCGTAACCGCGTACTGCAATATTGGCGTCAACGGGACGATAGAATTCGATCCATGGCTCCTGGAACTCGCCCACAGCCACAATCTGTGCCGGCTGCATGGCCACGCGGAAGTTGGCGAGCGTTGTCTGGGAGGCGGTCACTGGCCAGTCGCAATGATAGGGGCTTTGATTACTCCAGTACACCGCTTGAGACACCAACTAGATGGACTGGGCAGCCATTCTCCATGTCGACTATGATGCCACCAGGATCCATGGCTCCGCTCCGAGAGGCGGACGAGAATGATGAGGCGTTTTCGCTAGCTGGCGATGAAGATGATGAGCTACCAGCCTCGCCATCTTTGAGACCTGCTTCGCGAGGACCTGGCCAGTTCTCAGGTCTGCCATCAACGACACCGATGGCACCAGTCCCATCGCATTTAGAGCGAGATACCCAGGGTCGTGACCCCGAGTTTGACCAGGACCTGGCAAGCACAGCAGGGCCTGGCCGGCCTGAACCCTCACGGCGGCCAGTAGTTGCGGGATCATTTGGGATCAGGCCTCCAAATGGGCGTACGATCGGACCTTTGTCTTCCTCGCCGGAGCCAAACTCTCCAGTCATCAACAGCAAATCCGTGGGCGCGAGACCATCTGCCACACGATTTGGACTTCCGCGACAGACCACTACTAAGTTTACGCCAGCGACAAGATCTGTGCGTATTCAATCACCGAGAACACTATCGGCTACACCACAATCTCGGCCACCAGGATTGCCAAGAGGGGATCATCTGCGTGGCCGTGTGAGTACAAACCAATAACCCTGTCCATCAGGATGGCTATTAGTATATACATCAGG
Source organism: Fusarium oxysporum f. sp. lycopersici 4287 (assembly GCF_000149955.1). NCBI lineage: Eukaryota > Fungi > Ascomycota > Sordariomycetes > Hypocreales > Nectriaceae > Fusarium > Fusarium oxysporum. The sequence goes on along the minus strand of NC_030994.1, from coordinate 2,001,631 downwards.
GAGGAGCATGTGTGAAGCTGGCTTTGACGGTTTGCAAGAGTTGGGTTGGCTGTGGATGATCTGGATGTGTTTCTCTGACGTTGGATGACTTGTTTGATAAAAGGATACCCCTTTCTGTTAGTGTTATTGTTATATGTGAATGCATAGCGACGATACGTCGATGGCGTTGGATAGGCAATAGTTTATGAAATTTGCTGATCTTGAAAAATTTGTTACTTGGCATGAGTTTGCTTGAGCAGAGGTGAATATCATGTCCACGCGGATAGAGTGGGTGTCTTCTCGTTATTAGCAGTGTAGATAAGCAATGTGCCATGTTGTGAACCTCGAGCCATGATGCCCGAAACCATTACATGGATGTTAATATACTCGAAAGTTCTATTTATGTAATTTGGACGTGGGAAAGCATCATCAACACTCTTCCAATGGCCAAATTATATTTAGCTTCTGTAAGTGAAGATGTTTAGGGTGGCATTTATCGTCATGGGTTCTTGTGCATGAGCCGGGGTGTGGGGGTCGCTTTTGGGGGGGTCACGTCACCTCTAATCACGCTGGGGTCTACTCCGTTTATTGCATTGATTGACTCTGGTGACTTAGCTCACCAAAGCTTCAGCTGTCACACCTCAAGCTCCTCTCCTTTGCGCCTAAATATAGGGTAGCGCCATCACAATTCCTTAGAGATGCGCGCAAATTGTTCTCCTTAATAGCATGAAGGCCGTCTTGCCGGGCAACCCGCGCTCGAGGCTCCAAGGGCTTGCCTCGGGTTACTGGGACTCGCGACACATTAATGTAAGTACCAAGCTCTACTCCTGAGCTCTGAACTCAGCTGATGAGCTGATGCTGCATAGATATACATCACAGGCAGCGCCTTTGCGATCTTGGAAGGATCCCACGGGATTCTACAGACAGTTTACGATGAAGGCGAACAACCGCTAGAAGCTATCGCATTCGACGAAGCGACAGGCAAGATCGCTACTTGCACATTGACCCAAGTCCGTCTGTACAAGCCATTCGGGTCGCGCGAAGACACTTTGAAGGTTCCAATTCCCGATTTCATGATAGATGCTTAAGAAACTCAGCTCACGACTCTATTAGTGGGCTCTCGAATCGACCTTGGACATTCCTTATCCGAACTCCGAAGACGTGTCGTGTACATTATCCTGGGGCAGCTCCGAGGAGCTGTTGTTGGGTACACAATACCTGTCCCTTTTCGATACCAAGACCGAACCGAGGTGTCTCTGGCAAAAGAAGCTGCCGAGCATCGCCAAATATGCCTTATTGTCATACGATTCGAGATACATTGCCACGTCCAGCCATCATGACCACTTGATCAAGGTCTGGAGGAGACTCAACTTTGGTGCTGACGAAGTCCGATTCGATCTCACATACCTCCGACATCCAAATATTATAACATCTGTGAGATGGCGCAGACCATTCCATGTTGAGCAGGCCTCCGACAATGTTCTATACACCACATGTCTCGATAAATGCATACGAGTTTGGACACCTACCGACACACCCGACGGGAAGCATTGGCAGCTATGGGGACAGGTGGATCTTTGTGCGCCATCGCAAGAGAACCCAGAGGGCTTGGACATGCGCTTCGCTCTGGTTCTTGACGGGCGAGACTTCACAGCCTCTGTAGAACAAGCTGTTCAGGCGCGAATGTCTGACGACTCAACCACCGACGACCCCGTTGCCCTTGATCACCTAGTAGCAGTCGCGACTAAGAATCCAGAAATATGTATAGCTCTTGATGGGAAGGGCATCATGTCGGCATGGGCGCTCGAGAATGTTGGCAGTAGTACCGCGAATTCACCAACCTTATTCAAGGTGGCTCAAGTCAAGGATGTCCATTTTGAGCTTCTCGATAACTTTCTTCCGGTTCAAGACACGCCTCATACGGAGATTCAAACGTATTGCGATAAGGAGAGTGGCAAGGTTCACTTTATGTTACATGCATTCGATGGAAGAATAGGCGTATTTACTGGAAGCGTTGCCGATCTCTTTGATCCCATGACCAATGATCGACGCCTCGCCCTTCAAACAATCTGGTCTGGACATTCGACTTCAATTACCAAGATTGTCCGAAATTTCAGCGGGCGAGCGGTGGTCTCTCGAACCAGAGACGGTGAAAGTATCGTGTGGAAACATATTTTGAGTCCACGCGACAAGTCAGGCCTGACCTTGACACGAGGGAGCGTTATCCCCGAGAAGGGTCACATACATCGCATCTGTGTGCTGAGAAAGGGGCGGTTTGTGGTTTTCCTTCGCCATGACACATTCTCGCTCTGGGATTGCAGGACAAGTCGAGCTACTGCCCTTTCTCAGTGTGACTACGAGGTGTCAGGGAAACCGTTGTGCCTCATCATTCTGCCTCGGTCAGATGTCAAGAACTATACCGTTGCTCATATTGCGACGATAACATCAGAAGGACACGGTATCGTATGGGAGGTTCAACTGCCTCGCTACTTTGATGACCCAAAGACAACAGCCGGAGCCAATGTTGAGGAACTGTGTCGCTTTGAAATCAAGGACATAAAGAATCTGGCCTATGTGTTGCCAGTTGATCCTGCCGGTTCGCAGCCCATTGTCTCGGGCTTTCTCGATATATTCGCTCGAGATGTTGCCATTTCTTATACACACACGGGCCGTGTGGACTTTTGGACTGCACGAGTTGACCCTGAACAGCGAAGCGTTGGATGGCTATCGACGTGTACCACGGAGACGGGAGTTTCTGAGCCAGCACTGGTCAGTGGCAGTACATTGAAGAAAGCTGCCCTCGTGAATTCGTCGAGATCGCAATTAACAATTTGGGACATTGGCGGTGCTCGTCTCGAATATGAGAATAACTTTCAAGAACACCAGGTGATTCAAGATCTTGACTGGACATCAACACCCGATGGCCAGTCTATTCTCGCCGTTGGTTTCCCTTACCGAATCATCCTCCTCTCTCAGATGCGATTTGATTATCTCAACAAGGGCCCAGCATGGGCACAAATTCGTGAGATCAGCATTCGAGAACTCACACCTCACCCAATCGGAGACTCAACTTGGTTGGGCGACGGCCACTTGATTATTGGTGCCGGCAACCAGATGTTTGTGCAGGACAGGCACGTTGGAATCTCCGAGTCTATGAAGACGGATCTGCGTCTTCCTCTGCGAAAAGATGGCAAACTAGACTTATTCCAGGTTGTTCAAAGATTCAACGGCCCCTTACCAGTCTTCCATCCCCAGTTTCTCATGCAATGCATCCTTTCAGGGAAGGCGACCCTTGTTAGACGCATTTTGGTGGCTTTGCATAAGACCTTGAAATACCACATTAACGGCGAAACGCTGGATGACTACCTAGGAATGGACTTGAGCGAATTCTATATGCCCGAGGTAAGTGACAATTCGACCATGCCGAGGACACCAGGCCGTGCTAATCCAATTGTTTAGCAAAGTCATACTTTAGCTGTTGACAAGTCTTCTGGGGCCTATCTGAATGGAAACAACACGGATGAGACCGATGACGAGGACATATTCACGGAGCAGACCGCGGTCTCGATCAACGAGAAGCTCGTCAAGATCGATATCATCCAACTCTCAGGACACGAACAGATTCAACTCGCTGATATTATTGAATGCGTTGCCCTTGTTGAGCGACATCGGCGATCGATGGACGAGAATGGTGCTCGATTCATGCTGCTGTTCCGTCAACATGCCCTCCGCAAAGGACGCACCAACGAGATGCACCTCTCATGGCGTGAAATCAACTGGGCTTTCCACTCCAACAGCCAAGATATTCTGGTTGACTTTGTATCGCGGCAGAACCATGGTAGTATGCTTTGGGAACATGCTCGTGAAAGTGGCCTGTTCATGTGGCTCACTGATCCTACTGCATTGGTAAAGACCGTTCGGATTTGACGAACTTGTTCCGGTAGCTAACATCCTCCAGAAAGCTCAATTCGAGCTGATCGCCAGAAACGAGTACACAAAGAACGAGGTCAAAAACCCGGTTGACTGCAGCCTTTACTACCTCGCACTCCGGAAGAAGACGGTCCTCCAAGGTCTATGGAGAATGGCAAACTGGAACAAGGAGCAGGCAGCCACTCAACGCCTGTTGGCAAACAATTTTGAAGACCCTAAATGGAGATCGGCAGCACTCAAGAATGCCTATGCCTTGCTTAGTAGGCGGCGATTCGGTAAGATATCCTTGGGGTACCAGCTTTCTGGTACAAATGCTGATTGTAAACAGAGTATGCTGCGGCATTCTTCCTTCTTGCGGACCACCTTCACGACGCTGTTCAGGTTTGTCTGAATCAGCTGAAAGACATGCAATTAGCCATCACAATATCGCGCGTCTATGAAGGCGATGACGGTCCTGTCTTGCGCCGTCTTCTTCAAGATACAGTGCTCCCACTAGCAGCGCAGGAGGGTAACCGCTGGCTGGCTGCATGGGCCTTCTGGATGCTCGGCCGTAAAGATGTGGCCGTACGAGCACTTATTGTACGTTGTGATCTGTGAAGTTTTGTATACGAGCTGAATCGCTGACATGTTGATAGACACCGGTGTATACTCTTTTGGAAACACCTTGTTCACCTGACATCAAGTCTCGATTGTTTTTGACTGATGACCCTGCCTTGGTTGTCCTTTACTCGCATTTACGTCACCAGACTCTGCAAACTTTGAGAGGAGCATCTAAGATTACTCCGAAAGTTGAGTGGGAGTTTGTGCTGCACAGCGCCAAGCTATATGACAGAATGGGATGCGATCTTTTGGGATTGGATATAGGTGAGTGCGAGACTACAAGTACCAAGCACATGTTCACTGACTGTGAAATAGTACGTAATTGGGAGTTCCAACAGTCACCTGGAGCAACTGGCCTTGGTGGAGAGGTCAACCCTCTGAAGCTGCTTCGCCGGAGAAGCTCTTTGGTGGTTGCCGACTTGCCTTCACCAACTCTTAAATTTGACTCTCACCGGGAGAACAAGAAGACGGTCAAACCACCACCCACGACATTTGAAGAACCAGATGCTGGCTCTCTGCTCGACAGTTTCGGCTTCTGATAGGGTTGTTGAGTTGTGGTATTGAAGAGGCGGCGATGTGTGTGTATTACTCAATAGTGAGCCTCATGTAAGTACGCTGAAGCTCATGATGTATGGCTTTTTCATGGCAAGGCAGTGGAGCTAAGGCTAGGAAGAATTGATTCGTAGAGCTATGCTGCAAACACGATAGCAAGTATAGTTAATATTTTAGTGGTAATAAAAGTATCTCTACTTGGAAGGCACCTATTTATTAAGTACCCGTTGGCTCGACCTGACGGTGGCCAACTTAGCTTGCTAAGTTGGGCACAAAACCTTGAGACATGCACAAAAGGGTGAGACAATCTTGATAACTAGTAAAATATCCAACCAGATTGTTAGTGTAATTTATGGTATATTATTCCCGGTTATTTCCATGCTCAATCTCCGGATAACATTGAAGGAGGTAGATTGCACCAATGAAGATATGTCTCACCCTTTTGTGCGTGTCTCATGGTTTTGTGCCCAACTTAGCAAGCTAAGTTGGCCACCGTCAGGCCGAGCCAACGGGTACTTATCTTACGAGGTCGATGCGATAGTAGGTAAATTAACCGATAAGTTAATAGCGGAAAGTCTCCCCGGATAGCGGAATGTGGGGTTTGGTTCGCTTGGTAATACAACTACCTATCTCATCTCACTTAACGTCACAACCATCTCTCAACGCGTCTCTAAACCAAACATCGTCATTCATTAGCTGCTCCCAGCCAAAAAAAAAAAAAAAAAAATGGCGACACGCGTGATTCCAGGGCGCAGTTTCACGCTGCGAGGCGTTGTAGCTGGTCTCGCAGTTGGCACCATCATCTGCTTCTCCAATATGTACTTTGGCTTGCAGACAGGATGGGTTTCCATCATGTCAATGCCTGCGAGTCTCATGGGCTTTGGTATTTTCAGGCTCCTTGCACCGCATCTGAGGTTTCCATTTTCTCCTGTTGAGAACGTATTGCTCCAGAGCGTAGCTTGTGGCATGGCTATTATGCCACTTGGATGCGGCTTCGTTGGTGTCGTATGTCATCTAGACTCATATTATACCAAGAGATTGTTCTGACTAGCAAGGCAGATCCCGGCATTGAACTATCTTTTGGCTCAAGATGAGCAAGGCCGATCAATCTGAGTACCTGGCAGCTCATCATCTGGTCTTTGGGACTCTGCTACTTTGGCGTCGTCTTTGCTGTTCCCCTGTAAGCCATTATATGACCCGTGTCTTTCTGCTTCAAGCTTGCTGATACCCACCAGACGTAAGCAAGTCATCATCCGAGAGCGCCTCAAATTTCCCAGTGGATTCAGTACGGCCGTACTGATCTCAGTATTGCACGGACAAGGTCGCCAATCGACAAAAGACGAGCTTGACGCTGCTGCTAAAGGCGGCTTTGCAAGCCTCGTTCCTCGTGACGAGCCTCTTCAACCAGACGCCATTGGCCGAGCTGCTACGGATCAGGAGCATCAACAGAGTGCTGGAGATGACGTGTCGGACAAAGGAGACTGGGCAGCCAATATCAAACTGTTACTTTTGTGTTTTGGCGGCTCTGGGCTTTATACTCTGGCGACATATTTTTTCCCTATACTGCGCAATTTGCCAATCTTTGGTTCTGCCGCAGCTCACACATGGCTCTGGACATTCAACCCCAGCTTTGCTTATATCGGCCAGGGAATCATCATGGGGACCGAAACGACGCTGCATATGCTTCTTGGTGCTGTAGTTGGCTGGGGAATCCTCAGTCCGCTGGCCAAATCTCGGGGATGGGCGCCTGGAGATGTTGATGATTGGGAACGTGGTAGCAAGGGATGGATCATTTGGATCTCGCTGGCTATTATGCTAGCGGATGCAATCGTCAGCCTTGCTTACGTTGCCCTCCGCGGAATCTTTACCAGCCAAAAGGTTACTGGGATTATGTCTTCCCTACGTCAGAGAGTACAGGAACATGGCGTCTCTGGCCTGTGGAAGAACCTGAGCCATGACTATTCACCACTCTTGAGTAACGAGACTGAGCCTGCTCAGAGGCGCTATGGAGCTAATGGATATGCCCCTATCCAAGATGATGATGAGGAGGATGCTCCTCCGCACCAGCGCATTGGGCCCCGTATGGTAACGATCGGCCTTCTTGCTTCGATAGCTCTGTGCGTCCTCACTATTCATTTGGTCTTTGGTGACCTTGTACCGCTCTATGCCACCACCATTGCTGTTCTCATGGCTCTAGTGTTAAGCATCATGGGAGTTAGGGCGCTGGGTGAGACGGATTTGAACCCCGTATCTGGCATTAGCAAACTTGCGCAGCTATTCTTTGCCTTTATCATCCCTCAGACTCACAAGTCCAGTGTCTTGATCAACCTGATCGCTGGTGCCGTAGTAAGTAATTCCTATGCCTACATATTCAAGCAAATATTCTAATCTGCCACAGTCCGAAGCTGGTGCTTTACAAGCTGGCGATCTCATGCAGGACCTGAAAACTGGGCACTTACTGGGAGCAGCTCCGAAAGCCCAATTCTGGGGTCAAGTCATTGGAGCAAGCGTCGGTGCTGTTCTGAGTGCATTCATCTACCGTGTCTACACGAGGTGGGTAGCCTATCACTTCGCCATCTCATACTAGAAAGAGGACCTGGCTGACACAATTGAAATGCAGCGTGTATATGATTCCTGGTGATCTCTTCCAGGTACCAACCGCCTACGTCTGGATATTCACTGCAAGGCTTGTCACAGGCTCTGGGCTACCATATCGCGTCAAGGAATGGGCCATTGGAACTGCGGTTCTATTCGCAGTTGCCACTATCACCAGAACGCTCGCTATCGGTAAGAGATGGCGACCTCTGATTCCTGGTGGCATTGCTGTCGCCGTTGGTAAGTTGACTATGTGTGGCCCCGAGGGAGATACTATTGCTGACACCTGACAAGGCATGTATAACGTCCCATCTTTCACGCTGGCTCGAACCGTTGGCGGTCTGTTTGCATGGTACTGGACTCATATCGCGCGACGGACGCAGACCCCTCTAATCATCCTTGCTTCAGTACGTATCTTGTCCAGTCCATGTCGAAACCATCCTGACCCCTTTAGGGATTCATTCTTGGCGAGGGTTTCCTGAGCATTGTAAACCTCTTGCTGCAAGGCCTGGATGTTCCTCATCTGTGACTGCATCACATACCATATTCGACCCGTGGAGACACCATCTTCTCAGACTTTGCTGGCCGCGTCCAAGCTGATAAAAGATGCGTCTATTTCAGCTGCCATGAGTGCTTCCTTGAACCACCCTCAGAATCTGTCCAAGAAGCCCTAAGAACCAGCGCTCGGGCATTGTCATCAGCTGCCGCATAAACGATATCTCCGGAGAGACTCTGGGGCGACTTGGCAGATGATTTGGCCTCTGGAGGAGCGAGAAGAAGGCCCTGCTTCCAGTGTGTGACAGTGCCAGAAGGGCCGGTAGTGAACGCGACGCCTCCATGGTCTTTCTTGTCCCAGGTCTCTGGTGTTGTCTCGGCAGGGGGCACTGGGTCGCTTCTGGATGTCGTGAAGAAGTTGTCGAACCAAATGAGGAATCCGTCAACATTTTCGACATCACGGGTGAGTTTCGACGACCACGTGGCGCTGAACTGAAGATCCTCGGTCTTGACGGTATGGAGATCAAGCACCTTGAAGGGGTAGGGTTCACCACAGACAGAACTTTGTGGCATGGCCTCGACACGGGCCTCTTCGTAAATGCCTTCTTGCATAGTCTTCATATCAAAGCCGTAAACATCTCTCCAGAAAGAGATGTGGTCTGAAACATACTCGGGGTCTGCGATGGGGGCAATCCAGATTGTGGCAGAGCTGGGCGCGAGAATACCATCAGGCTTTAGGTAACGGTCTCGAGCATACAAGACACTTGGAAGCATAGCCTCATAGAGAAGACAGTAGCCCATCCACTCGCTGACAATAATATCGACCTGGTCTACAGGCAGCTTGACATCCTCGATGGCGCCCTTGAGAGTTGTGATAACATCGGACAGACCGTTGTGGAAAATGTTCTCCCTAGCCTTGACAATGATGTCTGACTTGTCAACAGCAATGACTTGCTTAGCGCCAGCCTTTGCAGCAAACATGCTCAGAATACCTAGGTCAAAACCTTTAGTGTTGAATCAAGATCAAAATCATAACTAGGCTTACCCGTGCCACATCCGATATCGAGGACGACCTTGTCCTTGAAGATGTGCTTATTGTTGTAGATGAAGTCACGATATGCATCAGTTCGTACGGTATCTTTCAGCATGGTCTCGTGAATTTCTGGACACAGTCAGTATAAACAGATCAAGATATCGATAAGTGGTGGGATGTACCATGGGCAGCGTAAGACTCAAAGTAGTAGGCAGAGTCATCCTTCTTCTCCGTTGTAGTCGTCTCGGTATCATCGCCCCATCGCTTATCAAGTGTCTGCTGAACCGTCAAGCGGTAGCTGGCAAATTGATCTCTGAGCTTCTCGAGCTCCTCCTCCAGTTCCCTGTTACGGGCTTTGAGATTTCCATCGTTGCATCCAGTTGCTTGGTCGTTGGTAATGTTCTCCAATACTTCGTCCAGAGAAAAGATGAGAGCATCGTTCTCCAGAACAGGCTGAAGGTACTTCTCGCCTTCGAGGTCTTTGGCAGAGATCTCCTTGGGCAATGGTGTGCCATTCTTTACATTATCACGAACAAAGTTGACGAGCTTGACAGCACCGTGAAAGTCAAGCTGAAGCTTTTGGACATAGCCGGCAAAGCTGAAACCATGGTTCTTGCTGCTATCCTCGAGCATAGCGGCAACAGTAGGGAAAGTTTGGGCGCTGAAGAAGGATGTAATGGGGATTGATTCCTCATCCGACTCCAGGTCGAGCCATTCGCCCTCATCAGAGATAGATTCGTGAGTAGACATTTTCCCCCTTTCACTGTAAGACCAGGCCAGATCAAACCAAGTTGAATTCCTTTAGGAGAAGACGAAAATTTGAACGAAGAACTCGAGTGGCCAGTATTGAATGTTGGTTGGTTTGGTTTGCACCGAGTTAGCTACCTTAGCTTGGAGAATATTTTGTGGGATCACGGTGATTGGAGAAGGCTATGCCCTGTTGGGGAATTTTTTTCTGGGTCATGACAGGTAGAAAGTTAAGGCACAGGCAAGGCGAGGTAACCTGCCAGATGCAATCCGCGAGGTGTTTGCTGTTAATATATATGATATGTCTGTAAGGGGGTATATCGCATATATCTCTGTGTCCGTCTGTTTGACGACTTTGCTGATGTACCTTTTTTATTTTTTGGCCTTCGGCTTCTGTTTCGTCTCTTCCTTTTCGTCATTGTTATTCTCAGACTCTTCGTCGTCTTCATCGTCGTCGTCGTCATCGTCTTCCTCATCATCATCGTCTTCGCCGTCTGATACGGTTTCTCCGAGCTCAACGAGACGAGCCTGCGGTCATGTCAGTCAGTATACAGCATGCAAATATGAGCACCGCGTTTCTTGACTTGCCTTGTATTTGGCCACCTTTTCCTCCAAATCGCCAAATACCATCAAGAGGTCATCAAGTTCGGACTGAGTGGTCTCCCTAGCCTCATTTGACTCTTGCAGCTTATTCTCAGTCGCCTCTCTAGCCTTCCTAGTCTCCTCTTTTGCTCCTTCCTTCGATTCTGATAGTTGCTTTTCGGCTGCGTCCTTGGCTTTGTTGGCAGCTGATAGTTCCGATTCCATCTGTGAGACATGTGAGTTTCTTGAGTATCTTCGATCAAGACAGATTGATAATCACATACCTTCTTGAGCTTAGCCTCCAAGTCCTTCTTTCCAGCGTCTCCTCCACTGAGCTGCTTCTCGAGGCTCTGGCACTTCTCCTCTGCTTCCTTGGTCTTCAATTTCTGCTGCTCCAGGTCCACCTGACTCTGCTCTCGATAAGCGTCTATCTCGGCATCTTTTCTATCGCAGAGGCTTTGCAGTTCCACTTTGAACTTGGCTTGTTTTTCATCTGCTTTAGCCTTGGATTGGGTCTTGAAATCTTCGTATTCCTGACGAAGGTGCCCTAGCACCTTCTCATATTTCTCTCTTTGCATATCTATCTCGTTCTTGCGTTGCAGCTGTAGTGCATTGTACTCCTTTTGGGACTATGTTTGAGCCAATGTTAGCCGACTGCACTCGTACAAACCGTAATGGCTGGGATAACAGGCACGCACCTTCATCAGAACAACCTCGAGACGACTGATATTCGCTTTGAGATCTGCCACTTCAGCATCCGTCCTCCGTCTAATCTTTTCTGCTTCGGCCTCGGCCGCTTTCCGGACTTGTTCGAGCTGCTTCTGATGATCGCTTTCTTGTGCTGTTTGTTGTGAACGCAGCTGAGCAATTTGGTTTTGATACTCGTTCTCCTTGATCGAATATTGAGATTGTAATTGAGCAACCTGCTTACGCTGATCATTCTCCTTGGACGCCAACTGACCCTGAAGCTTCCTGTAGCCGTTTTAGTAGGGTTAACACAAGTTGATAATAGTGGCACTTACCGCAGCTCTTCGCTATGATGCTTTTGTAACCCTTCATTCACAGTCTTGACCCGTTGCATTTCTAGAGCAGCGGTTTCCTTTGATCTGCGATGATCCGCCTGTTCCTGGCCTAGCTGCCCCTGAAGTACTGCTAGCTTTTCCTGGATCTCGTTCACAGCATTCTGCTTTTCCTCGACCTGGCTCCTCAGAGAGTCTACAAGTTCCCTCGAGACACCTTTCTGAACACCGTTGGTTACAACAGAGATTTCCATGCCAGGCTCTCTGTCAATAGCACGTGCTATTCGGCTATAGTTGTCCTTGAAGAACTCAACAAATTCCCTGTCGAAGAAGACATCAGGGAGTCGCCCTGGAGACGAAGCATCTAGCTTTTGAGGCAAGACTTCGAAATCACGGATAAAAGGGTGGCTGCGAAGTTTTGATAGGCGGTCTAGGTATACATCTCGATCTATGCGAGCCGTCAAGATAGAGAGTAATGTTGCTCTTGGGATTGGTGAGTCTTTTTGTTGAGAATTCGTAAGCAACACCAAGCAACATTGTGCACAGTCCTTGGACGATCTCGCCCCCGCCTATGGCTGGAGGCTGTGAAACAGCTTTGAATTAGGCTTTGAACGTTGCTTCCCTCGGCGAGAAAGTCGTTCACCGCATCGAGATCCTCGAAAAGCCAGCCCAAGAGTAGCATAAGATAACCGACCAAAACCCGAGTATCGTCGCCTCGACGAAGGCCTGACGTAACGTGAGCTGAAAGAGTTTGAATGGCTGTCACAACCTCTTCCCCGTCTTCCGAATCACCTTCGGTCAAGCCCATGGCTTCTGACTTGGCTTTTGAGTTTTCATGCAAGAGATGGAAAGTGATCACAGCAGCGAACCATTGCCTGTATGGATCCGAGGACTCAACTGAAGGCTGCAGAAGAACTGTCAAAACGTTGGAAGACTCGTTGGCCCCAGATTGATGTCCTTCAATGGCCCGGCCAAGAAAATGCAGTCTGACAGCTGGATGATGTGCAAAATAAGCTTGCAAGCACTCAGCCGCCGCAAAACGGACATCGAATTCTTGAAGGTCCTGCAGACACAATGTCAGGTCTAATAAGCCGTCGATAACGAATACTTTTTCGCCTTGGCTGGCCTGTCCATCGGCCGTGCCAGACTTTGCCAGAGGAGACAAAACCATCATCTGAGCAAATGTCTCCTGAAGCGGTGCGTTTTGCCGAATCACGTCACCACAAGTGATCAGAGCCTATATGATGTCAACGAAATGGTCTTCCGGTAGCAATCAGATTATCGAACCTCAGCCTTGATTTGTGTTTGCGCTTCATGGCTGAAGGCCAGTTGTAGAATGTGGTAGGCAAGGCCATGTTTCCATATAGCTGTTTGATTCAACGAAGTACCCGCAGAGCCCCTGACAACAAATAGACGAATCACAGCGAGGAAAGCATAAACATTTCGGTTTCGTTGCGCTGCTGCCCATGAAGCGATCTCAGACCCATCAGTTTGAGGTTTCAGAACTCGACCTAACAAATCCGCCAAACGGTTCATGCAGCCCGACTCCCGGAACAGTGCCTGGTTTGAGCTGTTTGATCGGAGGAGGTTGGCCAGAAGGATCAGGCAGTCCTCAACGGTGCGACCTCCTTCTACGAGGGCTCCGTCGGCTTCGATGATGGCAAACAATCTCTCAAAAGCATTCTCAAAAGCCACCAGCTTCTGTATTTCGATCGATGTTGGTGTGAGGTAGGTCAGGAGAATGATAGCTTCGTTGCGTATAGCGTCGCGTTGGTCATCGAGGACGGAAACCAGCCGTGGTATACCGAGGGGAGCAGTAAAGATACATTCCTCAGTGCGTTCTGTACGTGCGGAAAGTATGGCGGCTAGTAATTGCAAAGAATATAGACGGGAATAGAAATCGTTTGTTTCGAGGAAATCGAGCAGTAACGTAATGTTCTCTTGGCGTTGAGTGAACTCGTCAGCCAACCATAGGGCGATCTCCTCCGAAGCTTCGGGACTATCTTCATTAGGGTTGAAGAGCATTAACAACGTCTCGAGTACCACTTTGACGGTGTCGACATCTTCACCGTCTTTGCTTAGACTCCCTATTAGACTTCGTAGGGCACCCGAAGCTACAGAAGCTGGATAATCTTTGGCAAAGCTACGAAGACCCAGAATTGCAGCTCTTCGGTCTTCTAACAAGGTTGCTGAACTGAGGCGACCGCTTAGAACGTCGATGGTCTCACCAACCGATTGTTTCGCCGGGGCGCTGGCAATAGAGAACATGATTGCGGCGCCTCAATGCCATATGGCTCAAAAGGTTTCGAGAGGTTGCATGGAGCCCTTCCGGCGACTGTTAATAACGTCTTTCCTGTTGGTGAAGATCACTGAGGAAGCTATCCTAATTAGTCAACACTAGGTATTGGCTTCTTAATTCTGGCCAGCTTGTCAGGAGAAGATGGGAGCAGGCATGCTAACTCCATTGCTGCATAATTCCCGATTAAGATGCGATTCAATAAATGGATTTCAAGGTCCCACGCTGAAGCCACAGATATCCACTCACTTGCATAACGGTGTGGCTCAGGGTCCAAGCTAGCAGTCAAAGAATCATGTCGCGATTCGAAAAGCGACAGTCTTCATCCTACACACAACTTTCGTCTTCCTTCAAACGACAACTGGGGAGCCTATTCGCTTGGCCTTAGCGCGCTGTCGCCTCAACTCATTGATGCGACACGTCCTGTGAGAGGCATTTATTTTCTTTAGTCTCAGGTTTTGTAACCGCATTGTCTTTGTTCACCCAGAGTCTGCTCGCGCAACGAGCTCACCAGAAATTTCCGAAAGGTCGACTTCCGCAGAATCGCTACGATGGGTATTCCCGCGGCTTTCCGATGGCTTTCTTCCAGATATCCCAAGATTATCTCACCGGTAATTGAGGATCAGCCCCTTACCATGGAAGATGGCTCCACGATTCCTGTCGACACGACTCGCCCAAACCCGAACGGCGAAGAGTTTGATAACCTGTATCTCGACATGAATGGCATCGTTCATCCTTGTTCTCATCCTGAAGATCGACCAGCTCCCAAAGACGAGGAGGAAATGATGATGGAAGTCTTCAGATATACCGATCGCGTGGTGAATATGGTTCGGCCCCGAAAGATACTCATGATTGCAGTTGGTATGTTAAGCCATTTTTTTTCTAGCTCAGTTTCGGCCCTTTGGTCGGAGCTGTACATGTAATTAACTTGTTCAAAGCTAACAAACCCCCATAGATGGTGTTGCGCCTCGAGCCAAGATGAACCAGCAACGGTCAAGACGATTTCGTTCCGCACAAGAAGCCCAGGAGAAGGAGAAGGACAAGCAAGAACTTATCAAACTTCTAAAACAACAGAATGGTGGTAATTTGACTGCCGAAAGTGAAGAGACTGTCCTTAAAAAGGCTTTCGACTCAAACTCGATCACCCCTGGAACGCCTTTCATGGACATTCTCGCCCTCAGCCTGAGATATTGGTGTCAGTACAAACTCAACACGGATCCTGGTTGGGCGAAACTTAAAATCATCATTTCTGATGCTACTGTTCCCGGAGAGGGAGAGCACAAGATCATGAATTTTGTTCGGTCCCAGCGGGCATCACCAGACCATGACCCCAACACTCGGCATGTGATCTATGGCCTTGATGCCGATCTTATCATGCTGGGGCTTGCAACCCATGAGCCTCATTTCCGTGTCCTTCGTGAAGACGTC
This sequence comes from Fusarium oxysporum f. sp. lycopersici 4287, assembly GCF_000149955.1. Taxonomy (NCBI): domain Eukaryota; kingdom Fungi; phylum Ascomycota; class Sordariomycetes; order Hypocreales; family Nectriaceae; genus Fusarium; species Fusarium oxysporum. Next base: position 1,986,375 of record NC_030994.1, on the reverse strand, counting down.
TTCTTCCAGGAACAGAAGGCTCGTTTGTGTAAGCTCTGTGGCCAGAAAGGACATGATGCCCAGAATTGCCGTGGCGAGGAAAAGAAGAAAGACGGCGAACACGACGAGAAGGACAAAGGTGTCGCTCTCAAGCCTTTCATCTGGCTTCATGTCGCTGTGTTGCGAGAATACCTCGAAGTTGAGCTCAGCGTTCCTAATTTGCCCTTCCGCTTCGACGTGGAACGTGCGGTTGATGATTGGATCTTTATGTGCTGTTTCGTGGGTAACGATTTCTTACCGCATCTTCCAGCCCTGGAAATCCGAGAGCATGGAATTGATACTCTAACCAAAATCTGGAAAGACAATCTGCCTGTTATGGGTGGCTACGTCACCAAAGACGGGCATATCGATCTTGAAAGGGCGCAGGTGATTCTGAGCGGCTTGGCCAAGCAAGAAGACGGTATCTTCAAGCGGCGAAAAGAACAGGAAGACCGGCGTGAGGCCAACTTCAAGCGGAGAAAGCTGCAGAACGAGAACAATGGCCGAGGCGGACGTCAAGGTGGACCTGCTCATCCGAAGAAGATCAACGGCCTCGAAAACCCTGCCAACGTGCTACTCCAACCCATTACCTCCTTTTCTGGGCCGAACGAGCAGAGACTGACGCACGACATGATTGTGAACCGCAGTAGCGCGCCAGATGCGAATGTTGCCAACAAGAGCGCCGCGAGTGTCCTCAAAGCCCAGCTCCAGTCGCAGAAGTCACTATCAACCGCGAAACCAGCGGAAGCGGATCAAGATTCTGCTTCCGCTCTAGGAAAACGAAAGGCATCAACTCTCGAAGAAGGGGATGGTTCGACTCCTGATACATCCAATGCTCCAACTCCAGCAGCCCCGGCAGAGGAGGGCCCCGTCGATGATGTGCGCCTCTGGGAGGACGGCTATGCCGATCGATACTACGAGAAGAAATTCCACAAAGATCCCCAAGACATCGAGTTTCGTCACGAGGTCGCACGAGCGTATGTGGAGGGTCTTGCTTGGGTCTTGCTGTACTACTTCCAGGGGTGCCCCTCTTGGAGTGGTATTACCCGTATCATTATGCCCCATTCGCAGCTGACTTCCAAGACATCGACAAGATGAAGATTTCCTTCGAGAAGGGCAGAATATCTAAGCCATTCGAGCAGTTGATGAGTGTCTTGCCGGCTGCATCACGCCATGCCCTTCCGGAGGTTTTCCACGACCTCATGCTCAACCCAGAAAGCAACATCATTGACTTCTATCCGGAGGACTTTGAGATTGATCTCAATGGCAAGAAGATGGCCTGGCAAGGTGTTGCCTTGCTTCCTTTCATTGAGATGCCTCGCCTACTAGCCGCCGTTCAAGCAAAATACCCAGAACTCAGTGCAGCAGATTCAGCACGCAACGAAATGGGCAGAGATGTTTTGATCTTCTCAGAAGCCCATGAGAGCCTGTACGATGATGTTCTAACCAAGTTCTACTCCAAGAAACAAGGAGACTCCAAATTCAAGCTGAACCCGAAAAAGAGTGACGGCTTGTCGGGCAAGGTCGAGAAGAAAGAGGGATATGTTCCCCATGAAGAATTGAAGTACCCTCTTGAGAGGAATGGTATGCCCAATCTCGAATATGATCGATCAGTCAGGTATGACACCGTGCCTATAACGCACAGTCTCCGTTTGGCTAATATTTCTAGCGTCTACTACGATATGCCTTCCGTTTCACAAACACACAAGTCGATGCTGCTTCGTGGGGTTCAGCTTCCGAAGCCTGCTCTCACACAAAGCGACATTCAAGATATCCGGAATAAGGCCAACCGCGGAGGCAGGAATGGCGGCTTCGGACGAGGAGGCCACAATCGAGGTGGCTACAATGGCCCTGGTATGTCGCGCGGGCCTCAGCATGACAGGCACCAAGGAGGATATGGTAGATCCAATGGCCATTACCCTCCGCCGGCCGCTTCTCATGTGCCTCCACCACCAGGAGCCCCTGGATTCGGGATCGGGGTACCACCACCGCCCCCACCAGCTCATTATTACAATCACCAGCAGTACGACAACCGCCACGGCGGTGCTCCAGGCTATAACAACCAATACAGAGGCCCACCACAGCCACCTCACGGTGCTTCTGGTTATCAGGGGTACGGAGGACAATCCTATGATAGAGGACGAGGCTCAGGAGGCTATGGTTCTCGAGGTAACTACCGAGATGGGCGGTCATACAGGTAGTTTGTGGAACTAAAGACGTAGAGATGGCGGATAAATGAATAAGTTCTCTATCAAAGCTTTGGAGATTGATCAACCGTGCCAAGGTACATTATATACGGCACTGTGTATGACCAACTGAAAATGGAATGAATTAAATCAATACCAGAGCAGTGAAGCTCGGGATTTTGGCCTTTATATATTAATTATAAATACCTAAGATGGATTGTGTTTGAGGTCTTGAGATGCTGGAAGCCGTCGTTGGTATTTGAGGTTTGACTAGACTATTTCTGATTCATTTGTAGTTGCTGATCAAAGACAGCTAGCATCGAGATATGTGCATTTGGGAGTGAGAATTGGATGTTTACTTAGCTAGAACAGAGTAAGGAATTGGGGAATATAAAGTATATGATGTGCTTCTGGAGACTAAATTGATGTTAAATGCCTCGGTGCCTAGGTAAATTACATTATCCTCAGCCTGCTTCAGCCTCATGATAAAAATAACTTAATGCGTTATCCGTACTAAGGTATCCATTGAAATACGTTACCTTTCACGTCGTAGATGTCTGAAAACGGCGAGCTCCCCTATGCGTGCTACCCCTGTGGGGACTGTTCGCGGGGTTTGGCACGAACGCAGTGACCCTTGGGCAATGCCTGCCCGGTCAGGACAGAGGGACGAGCGACTCCCAACTTGATCTCTCCCAAATCTGCGTATCAACGCTCAATGCTGTCGCGATCATGAATTGCGACGCAAGCCTAGTCGGCTGCCTTGTCGACAGGCTCGCTACCAGAGTAAGCATCTGCATATCCCATGCGCGAGGCAGCTTGCGATCCCCTTAGCGGCTAGGGTTGACTGACGTTGGGTACCTCTCAATAGCTCCCCCATCGAGCTGGCACCAGTGGCCAGAGCCTACAGCAAGACGATGTCCTCCACGTTACAAGAGCCACCTTGGTCGAGCTAGGGAAACACATCTATATCCACAGTCATCGCATCGCTTCTGGTTCTACTCGAGGACCTTGCTCGCCCTTACGCAGCCGTCGCCGACCACCCCAGCCATATCTTGGCCTCCGAGCTCTACATTGTTGCCGTTGTTGCAGACTGCTGTTCTTCCCATTGGGCCTCTCTCTCACAGGACGCAGATGTAGAACCGGCTCCAGCTCCTCCTCCGCTAGACGAAGTACTTGTGAGCCGCCTGTTCGACGCGTTCAAGCACCTTCTTGAACCGATCCCCGAGAACTGTATACTCCCAGCCCAGACTCTACTTGACCAAGTCTCGACGCGAAATGTCTCCGTCGCTCGCCCCGAAAGCTCTTCTGTCTCCTCCGACGCCGATAGTTCCCCCCCAAGCGATGAGAGGTTTGCAGAGACGTTGGTGGAGATGGACATCCACATCAAGACAGTGACCGAGTATGTCACTACTTCCAGTTGGACGGCTGCCTTCGACTACTTGAGGAATGTCATATACACTATTCGAACTAGTATTGTTACGCAGCCTGGCGTCTCTACGCCTGGATCTACTCAAGATGCTGAGAGAGCAGCCCTCGTCGTTCTGCGATTACTCTCTTTCTTCTGGGTTGATGGCCCAAAGCTGGGTCAAGTTATACAAGAGATCTGCTCAAGCTTCCTACACTTTCGAAAGCCTTACCAAAACACTATTGCTGTAGTCTCTCCATTGCTGATCATGAGATGGCTGGATCGGTTCCCCCGCGAGTTCGTGCAGCTTCACCAGCTTCACAAGCGACTTGATGGCGGAGCTGATACACTGTTTGACATGGCGCAGGCTGCGACAGATAACGGACGTCGAAAAGGTCTATTCTACCCTCTCCAAACCACTCTGCTTTTCCTTTTGCCGGATGTTTTTGAGGTAGCGAGCAATATGCGCGAAGCAAAGAGCAGCAGCATGGTGAAGAAAGTTACCTTTCTAGACGGACTGAGAAAAGCTTCGCGCAATCGAAACGAGCAAGCAGCTTATTGTCTGGTTTCTCTGCTCCGTGCTGCCAGACATTTTGATGTTGAAAGCGACTCGGCGCTTGTCAGTTATGCTTTGGATGTTCAGGATGAAGTCCGCGATGCTGTTTTTCGCCGTCTTACCGCATCAGAATACGGACTCTTTGATCAGGACATGATGACCGCAGCCTTTGTGAGCTTGACCCATCTCAATCTTGATACGAGTGTCAGCGGCTTTGTTGAAAGCTGTATCGCTCCAAATGCCCCAAGCAGTTTTAAGCTAGCTACTGTTCAGGGCTGTACGTATTTCGCTCAGCAGCCATATGCACTAAGGTACCACGAACTATTTGATGCGGCAATACCCTTCATGCGGACGCAATTAGAGGTGAGAATTGGCGACTTACCATTTCTGCCGGTTTTCAACTGACACTCTTAGACCGAAAATGCCAAGGCTGTCAGTACGATGGGTCGACAAGGGAGTGAAAGGACAGAACTGGTTTGCAGCATTCTCCAATTCTTGGATGCATCCCCAGCTCGCTTGTTAGATGATCTGTCAAAAGATGGTTCAAATAATAGCTTCTTCAAGTCCTTCCTTCTTTGCGTATTGTCTGAGAATCCGGCCGTGCGTAAACTTGCCACTGGCGTTGCAAGCCGACTCTTTCAAGGCCATCTTGAGGCATACCGCCAATTCGATACTGGGCACCGCTTCGGCACAAAAGAACTTCGTGATGATATCTGGAGTCGAAGGTGAGCGCATTCTCAACATTCGGTCAATCTTAAACCCGCTAACGAAACTCCCAAGCTCCAAAGTTCTACTTGCTTTATGCGAGTCTGTCACCTCGAAGAAAGATGACCAGAGCTTGCGCGATCTACAAGACTATCTAGAAGCACGCTTACTACTTCTTAAGAACATCCCGGTATGCAATTCTGCACCTCTAGTAATGTTATTCGTGATAGTTATGGGCTGCTAACCTCTTGCAGGAACTGGCCAAAGTACCAGAGGACGCACCGGATGTCATCAATGCATCTTCCAAGCTCGAGACGACACTTCTTATCTCCCTTTGTTCTGCCAGCATTACAACTTGTCAACTGGTGACTTCCTGCACAGGATTGTTCATTCAAGAGTGCTCGATTGTCGACAAACATGTTGAGTCGGCAAAGTCTTCGGCATCAGTGCTTCGAAACGCCGAAGTCTACCGCGAGATATCCTCTCCAGCCTTCCGGTTCACTGGACTAGTTGCATTCCAGAAGCGAGTAAGGGGTCTTCTGCGCCGCATGCAGTTCCCAACGACGGGCATCGTAAACGCCTGGGAAACCGCATTCGATCGTTGGCTTCATCTTGCAAAGGATGTCTCAACATCAACTGTCGAGATCGTGGATGGAAGAGCGCTGGCCGAGTGGCGAAACTATTCCGGATTCTTGGCATCCTTGGGTGGCATTTGCACCGCTGACCAGGCTATTATTCTCGAAGAGCCTGCTCTTGGAGGTCTAAGATGGATCGACCGTGTCTCTTCTGAGCACTCCGAGGAACCACTTCTAACAAGATACCTGAGACTCAGTATCCAGCTTTTAGCTTGTGCCAATGTGAGAGTACGCGAAGCAATGCGAGATGTGCTTGCCAGTGAAGTCTCGCCTGCGCTTTACTATCCGCTATTTCGAGCCTTAGAATCTGAATTAGAAGTATTATTCACTGGAGCTCTGGCCCCCGTTGAGAAAGATCAGGATAGTGAAGTGGTATTCGCTGAGCAAGCCGCATCTCTACTTCGGGCTCTTGTGGAAAGACTAGAAAGCCCCTCTGACCTTGGCGCGGCCTCCTCAGTTCATCTGGGTGCGCTCACGCTTAACTTTGCGAAGTTCCTGGATGGCGTCACCGATACACCCAATACGCTAAGGGTCAAGATCCGGGTATGCCACCTGTGCGAAGTCGTGACGAAGCGAAAAGAGCACCTGAACTTGCGGGACGATGTTCGCATTCGGAACCAACTACTTGAATACATTTTCGGCTGGATTGCTCGACCTCGCTCGCCTCAGCACGGCCCTGGCTCCCGACAAGACGACACGGCTCGTGTGCAGAAAGACCTTGACAAGGCTTGTTTAAAATCACTGGCTGATTTGACTTTTCGTTTGCCATTGCAACCCTCCGAAAGCCATACTGATGCTGGGATGAGCGAGATGAAGTCGCAAATGTTTCATACATATTTCAACCGCTTTCTGTCCTTGCTTAACCATGAGCCATCAGAGCTGACTAGGACTGATACGAATTTGAGCGTCACTCTTCGTGAAGAGTCTGCATCAAACTCAGATTTGGCCATCACCATCTTGTCCAATTTACTTAGTGCTAATATCGATGTTGGCCTCAAACACTCTCTTAATATTGGATATCATGACAATGTTGAGATCCGCACTGCCTTCGTCAAGGTCCTCTACAACATTCTGATCCAAGGCACTGAGTTTAGCAACCTGACGGACTCGGCTGTGAGTGAGAAGTATGAGGAACTACTTGAGTTACTGACCAGTGATCTCTCCCTGGCCATCTCGATGGCCGTTGCTTGCCCCAGCACCGAGGTGGATGAGCTCACTATCTGTCTTCTCACTGTTTTCGAGCAACGAGGAATGATCTTTGAGCTTTTGGAGGCACTCATCAAACAAGAGATTGAAGATACCGAGAATGAGGCTGAGATATTACGACGAGGATGTGTTGCAACCAAGATGCTATCAGTCTATGCCAAGTGGAAGGGTGCTTCGTATATTCGAACGACGCTACAAAAGGTCTTGGAGCGGCTTATGCTGACATCTAAGGATCTCGATCTCGAGCTTGACCCTGCAAGAGTCAGCTCGACAGAGGAGCTGCAGAAAAATGCTTTACAGCTGCGTATTGTGGCCAAGGTTTTCATTGACGACATATGCGCGTCTTCTTCCAACATTCCACCCGCTTTCCGCAAGATTTGCTACACCATATCAAACGCAGTCATGCCACGGTTCCCCGATGCCAAGTACACAGCTGTGGGAGCCTTCATCTTCCTACGATTCTTTTGCCCAGCTATCGTTGCTCCTGAAGTCGAGGGTCTCGTGTCGACAGCACCATCTAAAGAAATGCGGCGCGGTTTACTTCTTATTGCCAAGGTCATTCAGAACCTCGCCAATAACGTGTTGTTTGGAGCAAAAGAGCCATACATGTTTCCCCTTAACGACTTCTTGACACAGAATATTTATCATGTTACGACGTTTCTTCGCGAGATTTCGGTTCCTCCCAATCAGTTGGAGGTGCAAGGCACGACGGAATCGTTCGACTTTGGATCTTGTGTTGCGCTGCATCGTTTCCTCTACGATCATTGGGACCATGTACGCCAAACACTTATCTCACGCGAGAGAAAGGATTACGGTAAGACATCTGGGGATGTTGTCCGTGGGAGATCACCAGTCCTGGAACCGCTGAGAAACCTGATTGCGAATCTTGGTCCACCACCACTTGCTGTTTCGTGGAACAGACCCCAAGTCTCATCCAATAGCCCACCGCTGTACTCTCGATTTCAAAACTTCATGCTCCGAAATGCCTTTCGAAGTACGGAATCATTCTTGACGGCACGTGCTGTTTACGATGGTGGTGAAAGCAAGGTGAGTCCGAAGTATTAGACAAACTATAATATTGGCTGAACATGAACAGGACGGCTTGTCTATAATCTGCGTCATTTTGCGTCACATTGAGACGGAGAGCATCGACTATGACACATTAATGTATTGCTACCTCAAAATTGCCAGCAGGTTGTGGCACAGACCCTTTGGCATCTTAATCGATGCGACCTGCTATAATGGCCGCAACGAGCCTCAGGATGACCTGTTCAAGAAGTTGGAGCTCCTAACACCCTCGGAGCTGTCACAAAACCTTAGCCGTATTTATGTTTATAACATGAACAGTGCATTCAAGTAAGTTGACTTCTCAGATTGACGGGTTCAGGTTTCTAAGCTAACCTCACTTACAGGCGGTGCTTTCGACGCCTACTGAGGGTATGCACCAAGAACGAGAACGGCGTATTTAACCCTAAAAACGTCGAATATCATTTGATAGGAAGTCTTCAGGACTTACAAGCGCATTTTCACCTTAGCCAGCTACATCTACCCAAGGAAACAATCAGTGTCGTGACCGATACACGATATGTCTTTCAACCGATCACCCGCTTGTCAAAGTCAAAGGGTAAGATTGAAGTAATTATCAAAGTTGGCAGTCAGTTTGTGCAAGTAACAACCACGAAAAAGCAAGAGATTTTCGCGGGATTTCGATTGGGCACGACCGTGAACGACATCTTCCGGTTGGGCGAAGTTGACGAAGCACCAACATCCATACAGACTGAAGATGATTCGGCTTTTGGCTTACGAGCTGACAACGGGAAGATCGTGATGTACTTTACGAGCCCAAAGAAGTCAGATGTGCTTCAGACGATCCGGGGTGCCAAGGCGAAACATGGCAAGGATAGCAGGGCTCATAAATCTGTTGAGCGCCTCATCAGGCCACAAGATGTGCCAGGCACGCTCCTGAATCTTTCGTTGGCGAATTTGTCGAGCCATGATCATATCCTAAGGCTGTCTTCCTACAATCTTCTTGGGGCACTTTGCCGGGCCTTCAAATTCAGCTCTGCTTCAAGGATCGTCTGCACCAAAGGTAAGTCTCAAGATAATATCAAAATGTCTCCGCACATAGCAACTAACTCTATTCCAGATGTTTCTGTTCCTTTAGATCCAACCCGTTTTGTAGTGGACATCAGTAAGGAGTTGGCATTGAGCGAGCCTCAGTTGACGTCAGACTTTTTGACAGAATTCTTCGTGGGCTGGGAAAGCTTCCCGGATGAACAGAAGCCTCTAAGTCTTGCCTATATGGCTCCTTGGCTTCCTGGCCTACGGACCAACATCCTCACGAATGAGCTGGATGGGGAGAAAGGAAGAGAAAGAGTCGCAATTCTATTTCGAAAGCTTATTGATGTGACTGTACAGGATCATTTCACTCACCTTTGCCTTGGGAACAATCTGTATGGCCAAGGATCGGTTCAGACGAAAATCTTGCTCGAGGGTTTTCCTAGATGAGCTCCTGAAGTCAGCAATGAGCTATAGCGCGCATGACGAATCTTTAGAGG
>NC_030994.1:1969631-1976106 GCF_000149955.1 Fusarium oxysporum f. sp. lycopersici 4287 | reverse complement strand
CACATCCAGTAGCCTCCCTACCGTTTCGGCGCGGTGAGTCTGATGGAATCTATCAGAAAGGAATTCGTGAAGGGCGACTGGCCCAACTTGAAGATCTTTGTGGTCCCTGATTTGGAGACGGATTTAGATGATCGAGCTTGACGAGGACGACGCAGCCAGTCCACTGATTCTGAAGCTCTCTGATCTCCTCGAGGCTCTTGAGTGTGATCTATCAGAAGCCGTCATACAATGATGACTCTTTGTCTCATTTGTTGAATGAGCCTCCTATTATCACATGCCACAGGCTCTATGCATACTCATCCTACAAATGAAACGTATAACTTCGAGATGAGGGAAGGGTCATCAATGCAAAATAAGACCATGTATCAAGGTCTGTCGATCAAAAATATGGCAGAAATACAAGGTGGCTGCCGACCAAAAGAGTCATAGAAAGCACAAATCATTATCACGAAGCCATCTGGACAAGGATGAGGTGAATAAACCTTGGATATGCAAAATAAGGCAAGACGTTACTATCAACAACATGATCTCGTGGAAACTCATGAGTTTGCGCACTCGAACTATTAATTTTGATCCTCAGCAACCTTCCATCTTGGTGTAAAATACTAAATCGAGTCTGTAACAGAATTGTAACAGGGCTGTAACCCATGTCCAACATAATGTGTGCAAAGTTGAACCACTTAACGTCCATTTTCGCAGGTCTATATATGGGCATGCCCGGTTGTGGTGATTCTAGCCCAGTTTTCCATCGGCCTTGGCTTCTGAAACATCATTAGTACATAGTCTCAAACAACTCTGGCTTGAAAGCACTTACCCTTAACCTGTTCAAAAACCTTGAGCATCTTTCGGCGTGCACCGAGCGCGTTGACACCACGCTCTTCCAGGGCTTTGTCGTCCAACTCGATAAGGTCTGTCCACTTCATATCCTTGAGATTATCGGTGTACTTGTGAAGGCGAAGACTGCGGAGCCAGCTGGGGATATCCTGCAGAAGGGTTGGGTCGGTAGGGTCCTCGGGAGGCTTGGAGCTGCCTCGTCTCCCACGAGGAGATCGTCCACGAACCATGTCCGAATGATCAGATAAGTAGCCCTCGTGACCAGGCATCCCAAGGCCTCCCAAGTTGACCGGTTGCATACCGCCAGTAATCAATGGCGAGGACACATCGTACGCACTAAGGAATCCATTGTTCTGCGGTGAAGTGAATGGTGCCATATGAGGCACTCCAGGTTGCATGGCAATTCCAGGAGAGCTGGGACGAGAGCGCTGGCCACCCAAACCAAGGTTTTGCTGCGCCTGAAGAGCCATGAGCTGTTCTCTACTGAGGACTTGACCATGCTCATTGATCATGACAACATTCGTGTTTGGGAGGTTGATTCCAGGCTGTGGACCAGCGGAGACAGGATTCTGTCCTGGCGTGCCGTCATTGGACCTAGTTCGGCGGTACTTGCGCACGTCGTCCAACGCGAATCGGTTGTTGACTGTCGACAAAGCTGCGAGTTTCATGGCAGTGGCGTTGGCAACCATATCGGCCTGGTTACCTCCGGTGTTGGCTGTGTTGAAGGTGCCGGTCATAGGAGTGTTGACCATTGACGCCCAGTTGCCGCTGCCAGCATTGTACGGTGAAAGCAAAGGCAAGTCCCCAGGATTCTTATCCGGGGCAGTCAGAGTCGTTTGTTGGATCGTATTGTTGCTTGACAATTGCGGACGCGGAGAGCGAAGTCCACCAGACGGTGTCGGCTGCACAAACTGGCCCATAGGGGCCTGAACAGAGGGTGCCTTACCAGAGTCTGCGTTCCCGCCACTATTCCAAGGCGAAGAACTAGCAGGTCCAGCATCACGGCTATCCTGGGGCGCACTGATAGACGGAGCAACCATGGACGAACGATGATCCAAAGCGGCACTGTTGCGATTCGAGGAGGGCGGGTTTCCAGTCTGCTGAGTGAACTTGGCCTTCTCTGTGGCAATGGCTGCCGCAGCATCGGGGAACATGGCGCTGATGGTAGAGGGGTCGAGTCCTGAATGTCGCTTATTGGATGGGGCGATAACCGAGTTACGGGCCATGGAATTACGGGCAGAGTCGACATTGAGCTTGTTCATTGCATCACTGAGACGGTTCGACATAGGGTCTGGGAAAACGGTACGTTAGAGGTGAATCAAAGCTTATATTGCCAACGAACATACCTTTGTCGAAGCTGGCAGGGGACAAAACCCCTGACATGGGATGATTCTTTCCCATTTGCTGGAGCACCTGGATGAAAAAGCGAATCTGAACCTGAGTTGTCTGCTGCAAGAGGGCATACAAAGCGGCGGTGCGTTCAGCCTCGCTCAAGACACGGAACCATTGCTCGATGGCACTGAGCTCGTCCTTGAAGTCCTGGTCCAGAGTAGCAGCAGCCATCTCTTCCAGCGTCGTTTCGTACTGATCAATGTCGGCAATCCACTGCTGGGCAATCTTGTCCTGAGAGTCCGATTCGGCGTTGTTGGGGCCAAGGTTCTGCTGAGCCTGCCCATAGAAATCGGAGGAAGGTCGAATGCGGCTGGAGGGGGAAGGGCCAGTTAGGGACGCCATGTCGGCCGAGGCGCGAAGTGAATGACCAGAACCAACGGCTCGAGAAGACGGTGGCCGCAAGGTCGAGGTGCTGTTGGCCTCGGGCGTGCTGTTTCTGTTTCCGATGACGTGGTTTCCAGACATGTTGAGCATTATCCGAGGGTCGGTGGTTTCGAACGGGTTATTGGTAGTAGTAAATAGCGACGAGCGCAGAATGTGAGGTTGGCAAGCAAAGATGTTACAAGAATCGTCTCTCGACTCCTGCAGTGACCGGCTGACCTCAAAGGAGCTTAAGACTTGAAGCAAGGCAGGAAATTTAGAACATTATCTGCCAAACGACGAACAGTGCTGCGAGTACCAATGTCAGTAGGTAGCCCCTTTGTTGAAAAGACTTCCAAGCTGGTACGACAGTCTTGGAAGAAGTAGAAGGAGAAAGCAGAAGCAGCGGAGAGAGGGGAGGCGTCATACCAGTATAAACGACACCTAAGTAGGTACAGGTAGTCAAAGAAGGGACGAAGTCTGCTTCCAGGCAGGCCACAGAAATCCTGATTAAATCCCGCCGACGTATGAAGTAAAGGACCAGCGTCCTCTAGAGGTTGGCTCGTCAAGGACAGAGGGATGACCGGAAGCAGAAGAGAATGCCTTCGTGTTCCGATAACTTAGCACCTAGCCTACTACGAAGACCTCAGCCCCTGGGCTTACCTAATCGGGGAGTGCGTGCCCGCCCGCCAAGGGCTCACGGGCCTATCGGTAGCAGAAAAAGGCCATTAATCCTTGCCAATAAACATTGTTGCCTCAGGCGCTGTTCGGGTTTCGAAGTGGCAAAACGTTTTGGTTATCAGTAGCCATGATCGAAACGAAGGTAGAGTCTCCCAGAAAGGTCTAGTTAAGTTGGAGATAGCTCAATTTAGGAACCCAATCCTCTTTTGCAAGAACTATCTACGATGTATACCCTATACTGATTACTGGTACATAGTGGGCAATTGAGGCAATGAGAAGGTACGAGATGGGTACTATAGATCTATCACAAGGTTGAGACATGAATAGAAACACTCTCTAGCAATGATCGAACGACAGGTTCAGCGATAAAGCATTTGAAACAGGGGGCATGGTGCAGCTCAACATTCAGGGTACACGACCACTACTAGCGAGTCACAAGAATAGGTAGGTCAGCGATTCGACTAACGATACATGGAACAGATTAGGGCCTGGACAGCATGTCACGGACAAATTCACTGCATATTGGACCTTGTAGTATGGAGTTCAGGTAGAAGTTTTTCCGTCTACTACCTCATGTCCCTGGGATGGAAACCAAGCAACATGCTTTACTCGGGGCCATCAAAACGTTGAACGCCGGGACGGGACCTGTCGACATCCACCATCTTCTCGTCGGGCTGGCCGCATGGTATGTATTTCCATCGTTTCATTTTGCGTGAGTTCTATCGTTTGTGTGCCATAACCGAGCAATGCGAATGCTCCAAATTGACGCCTCCGTTTTCCTTTGCCGATATCTTAGACAGTCTCGCGCTTGCCCTCCTTAGCCTCCTTCTGTAGATCTTGTTAGCCAGATGTTTTCGTGCGCGGACAAATGTCGCTTCATTCGGTGGGTGCGTTTCGTACCAGGGCCTTCATGTTGCCGTGAAGAGCATGTCGGTGGTTTCGTCGGAACTTGGGGTCGGTACCCTTGAGAGAGGGATAACGAGAAGTCTTGGGCTTCTTGATACTGTGCAGGAGTCAGCGATACTCGACAATGTTGGGGAATTCGATATAATTACCCGTTCCTGTGCGCCTTGCGCGACTGGTTGTGCTGGGAGCTGTTCTTTGACTCTGAGACAATGTCAGTGATCTATGAATCTCCCTTAAAGCGTTCTCTAAGGTTGCACGTACTCGCCATTGCTGCTGATTGATTCCCTGTGTCGACGGAGACGGATCACGAAGTTGCGAGGAGAAAGCTGGAATTGTGTGCGGTTACAGCCTCAAGCCCTAGAGGGAATCGTTGTGGGGCATTTTTGCTGACATAATTCTGTGGAGGGCAGGCTTGCACGTGCTGAGCTCCACCTTGGATCTGAGCCAGAATCATTGACTGCTCTGGGCTAAACTGGTGTTAGTATCTGTACAACAAACCGAAATGGATGTTGAGTTCATTTATGGCGGTTTACGTTGAGAAGAAAACAGTCAGTGACATGATACACTTGCAGGTGATCCTCTGCTACTGACATACAGGGAAACTCCTTTTATTCTGCTGGCTGTCTCATGTCTCTGCTCCGAGTCGACACTAGAAGGTGTCAGGAAAGCCAGAGGAACATCAGCCATGGTGTTCACCAACTTATCACCAGTATCCAACTCTTTGGGTTTAATGTTTGATGGTCTGTATTGCTATATGCTATAATTGGTTACAACGCAGGTTGAAGGTTTTCCATCATCAGGAGGAATAGTGCGCGCTTATTACTATCGCAAAACGTCCAAACATAAAATAACAATCCGTTTCTATTCCCAAATTGCAGAATTTCAATATCCCAAACACCGATGCTGTTTCTAAGGATCAACCGTTCACTACCTATGCTGTTGTGACGGGTTTGGCCGCAACGCTGTGTGCGGCGGCTGCAGCTGCTGTCTTCTCAGCTGTCTTGCTGAGTTTCTGAAGGCGGATAGACTTGATATATCGGATCAAAAGGACGAACATGAGCTCAACCCTGCATAACAAAGTCAGTCGCTGCGAGTAATTGGGTGTCAAGGGATGGATCGTACCTCTCCTTTGTGGTCATAAGGATGCCTTGGACGATGAGCCCCTTCAAGATCTGTGGTCCAATACCCTTGAAAAGACCCAGTACACCTTCGTGCCCAATGATGAACTTCATCACCTCAACAAAACTGGTGAAGGGCTTGCCATTTCGGGCCGGTGGAGGCTTGGACTGGAGACCAACTTTGGCCACGATAAGGGGTTGAGTAGCGAGGGTTGCGAGCGCCTTAGACATGGCACCCAGTACTACAACAACAGTTAGCACATGCACGTGTACAGATAGATCATTCTTGATGGAAACTTACAGAATGCTTCGGCTGGTCTCAGGTTGGTCTTGCCAGGGTAGAGGACGTCCTTTAGTCGCTCGTATGCGCCATAAGTGATGGCAGGGTTGACAACAAGGACGAGACTGGCCTTCAGACCGCGCCAGAGACCTGAAACACCATCTGGGCCATCAATGACCTCACGAGCGGTGTCTATGAGACCTTTGCGGTCGCTTTTGCTTGCCGTCTGCTGGCGCGTGGTAACAACAGCAACAGGAATGGTAAAGACCTGGGCAATGGCTCCGGCGACAGCACCCAAAGCGAGTTCGACCACGGTAGACGGGTGCACGTCTGTCTTGCGAGACTTGAAATATAGGGTCCTGACAATGGTGTACCAGTAGAAGTAGGCAAAGTTGGTTGAGGCGACACCAATCAGAGAGCCATTCATGCCAGCATAGAGGCCCTTGATTCCATCATCGGCGACAATACGCGAGATGGCATCCCATGTCGAGGTGTAGTGTGGTTCGTCGGACGAGGAAGGGCCTTTGGAAGGATCGGGCTTGACTTGAACTTGAAGACGAGTCTTGACACTATTTGAGAGTCAGTTTTCATGTATAGTACGAGACAAACACCATGTCGAAATATTCAACTTACATATCAAGGGGGTAGACCAGCGCGTTCGCAAGAACAGCACCCGTAGCTCCAGCGACAGCGCGGCCCCAGGGGGAGATCTCAGGCTTTGATTGCGCAGCCATTTTGGACGAGCTGTGAACAGATAGGAGATATTGTCCAAGTGCGGGATGGGGAAGAGGAAGAGACACAGCTCACTCTAAATGTCTATTCTATCGCGATGTTGTACTTCCTGGGCCGGTCCATGATTATCTAGGTACCTTACCTTTAGACAATGATTAAACGGTCCGCTACC
>NC_030994.1:1964543-1969416 GCF_000149955.1 Fusarium oxysporum f. sp. lycopersici 4287 | reverse complement strand
TAATTTACAGCGGTCGACGTCAAAGACAACGTCTGTTGCATAAGACTTGCTCACAATTCGAGATAAGGTACCCTATAACATCGTGGATTAAAAATGCTTAAATGGCCTGTTTAAAAAGTGTAAGTCATATGAGACGAGAGAACCTTGGACCAGATGGCGTACAAACAAAGCAAGTATCTAAAGACATTGAATACCCTAGTTATCTCGTTCTCTTCAGCAGTTTTTCCAAATATTTCCTACTACAGTGATACTTATGGTATTGGATCTCAACTGTCGATGCAGAGCTCTTTTGAGTGGAGAAAGTATTGGGCGCAGCAAACATCAGCCCCCACCGCGGGGTTCTATGCTCTGGAGTGCTTTCTTGAGTCATTCATTCATTGTCAACGTCAATCAGTCAAGCCTGACAATGATTGAGGCCATGTTTCAGTAAAACAGAAATGGAGAAGAGAGCTCAGGTCAGTATATCCCAAGACGCGTGCCCTATCTTTCTTATCTGCCTCAGTACCAGTGCCATCATTATCGGCGATCCTCGATGCGGATTACATCATCGCTCGTTATAGCTTCATCTGTCAACTAACCCTATATCCATATCACAGGCCACTGAGTCTCTCATCCAAACATCGAGTGGCCAGGCGGCCCTCGATTATGCTGTTCAGGCTGCAGAGCTGTACATGCGAGCTGCTGGAGAGGCTTCGACCAAAAAGGATGCCACTCGTTTGCGATTGAAATGTCAACAACTCATTGCTCAGGCTGAGAAGCTCAAGGCTGAGCTCACTCAAACGCCCAGCGTCTTGTTACGAACCTCAAAACTTCACTCTAATCTCTTTCCCCCATGGACAAAAGAACCCTCGGATAAAGAATTCCAGCTTCTCCCTGGCGATGAGCCTTTCACGTAAACGGAAACCCTGCCTGATCCAGTCTGTTGTAGCTTTCGGCTGAGTTTGATATAGCGATAATGCAACCTTCACACTGTCACCGAGGCAGACCGCTACATTTGGTGGATGGAAGCGTCCAAGGGACCTACACGACCATGTCGAAGCAGACGACGACATTTTCATGAACTCAAGTAGCGGTTGTGACCTGGTTCAAGATCTGACCACGGATTGTTCTGTGGTCGCCAGTTTATGTGCCGCTATGAAGATCTTGACTGGTCGAAAGTCGGTAAGGCGTATCGAGATGAACTGCTAACGAGCGTCCGCTGATAGTCTACAACAGATTCTCTCGTCCATCTTGTATCCATTTGACAGAGCAAAGGGAATACCTAAAGTATCTGCTTCTGGCAAATATGTCTTGAAACTATACTTCAATGGGTGCTTCCGTCGGGTTGTGATCGATGAGCGGCTTCCATCTTCCATCAGTGACCGAACTCTCTACGTTGTTGACCGAGTCAACCCTCAACTGATTTGGCCTGCACTCCTAGAAAAGGCATATCTGAAAGTTAGAGGAGGCTATGACTTTCCGGGGAGTAACTCAGGCACAGACTTGTGGGTTCTTACTGGATGGATCCCGGAACAGATCTTTCTTCAAAGGTGAGCACGTTTTGTTATCCCTCTTCACATACGCTATCTCCATAACCTTGCTTCACAACGTGGACTCACCTCTCAATTGCTCTTATAGAGAAGATCTAGAAGTTGATAAGCTCTGGAGACGAATCAAGAATGCACACGACTCTGAGAACGTGGTGGTCACCTTGGGTACTGGTCGAATCTCTGCCGAAGAAGAGGATATCCTGGGTCTTATTGGAGAGCACGACTATGCCATCATGGATGTTGAAATGATCGGTGACAGCCGGAGGCTTTTGGTCAAGAACCCTTGGTGTGAAGGACCGGTTTGGAAAGGAGGCATTCCTCAGCCCTTTGATGCCGAATCGCCAACCCCATATGCCGCCAGGCCTCAACACAAATCTCCCCCTTCAGTCGCTGGCTCTTTCTGGATGACCCTGGAAGATGTCCTTCAACACTTCGAGTCCATGTACCTAAACTGGAACCCTGCTCTATTTTCCCATCGTCAGGATCATCACTTTACCTGGCACATGCCTCCCCCGGAGTTGTCTTCGTCGTTGGTACGCAACCCACAGTACTCACTCCAGTCGCCAGCTGGCGGGCCAGTGTGGATTCTCGTGAGTAGACATTTTGTGGACGAAGAGTTGGAAATTGCTCGGAACAGGACCGACTCAATGGCAGCTGTCTCTGGACAACTTGGTTACATGAGCATTCTCGTCTTTGAAAACGACGGCCACAGGGTGCAAGTAAGCGATGGTGATGTCTATCGTGGACCTTATGTCGACTCTCCACAGACTCTCGCTCGTTTCGACACGAGCCCAGGGAGACGATATACCATCGTTGTCGATCAGCACGAGTTCCCGCTACCAGACTACACCCTCACTCTCTCATTCCTCTCCCAACATCAACTTGCAGTCAAAGAAGCTGAAGACGCAATGGCTTGCACAAGGGAGATCGCTGGCTCGTGGACCAGGAGGACTGCAGGAGGCAGTGCAGCTTGCACGACCTACGCTACAAACCCCCAGTACAAGCTATCACTTGCTCAAGCAGGGCCTTTATCTGTCTTATTGTCAACAGATATGCAGGATATCCATGTGCATATCGATTTAGTCTGGTCCCAGGGCAAGCGGGTGCAGACACTCAAGGCTCGGGATCTTGCGGGCTCATCTGGGGAATATCGTCGAGGCTGTGCTGTGGTCAACATTCCACAAATTGATGCTGGAGTGTATACTGTGGTGTGTTCAACTTTCGATCAAGGCCAATTGGCAGACTTTGCCCTCCGCATTTCATCCATGGCGAACGTGGAAGTACAACCCGTACCCGCCGATGCTGCTGGGAGACTCCGCAAGACACTGAGCCCTTTCCAGCTCTCAGACGGTGAAGAAGTCAGGCGTGCACAATTATCGGCGTCTTGGTTAACTCGAATGAGTGTCATGGCGCGCAGCGTCACGAGCCCGGGCTTCGATCCTAGTAACCGGCCCTCATCCACTCTGATGGTACGACTTTCCGTGGCTCATGGATGGGATCCTGAGCGAATCACGATCGCAACTTCAGGCGACGGCGAATACGAAGAACTCAAAACAATCGTGCGAACCCCTGAGCTTGACATGGAGCCAGCCAGGATACAGCGGGAGGGCATGTGGTTAGTGATTGAGAGTATGGGCGCACCTCAGGTAGGAGAGTGTATTGAGATAGAGATTCACAGTGATGGACCTGTTAATATAGGGCCGTGGGCGCTCGTCTAGCCAAAGTCACTGTGCCAGTCAGTGAATTTGAGCACACGTATGTAGGGTCCATATATCGCATGACAAATACATCCAAATGCGAAGCACGAGAAGATGGATACATGTATCGACTGAGAGGAATGATAAATATATGTTCAACACAGTATCATGCTGAATATGAAGGTAGAATCGAACAAGGTGTACGCTCGCTAGCCAACGCCACACTGGCGCAAGTGGTATACTCCTAGAAAATAAAATATTGAACGAAATCTGACCCAACCGGGTATTTGAGATCCTGAACGCCTTGTCTGTACCTCCAAATCCTCACTCCGCTTAATCAATGACCTTTGGCAACATGCGAGAAGCCTTCAGTCGCCCGACCCGTCAAATCGCCAGGTACTCATACATATAACGCCAAAGCAAAGAGCGCTTCCCATCACATTTCGGTTGGCGTAAATCGTTAATCGTGCTCGTTCAGCGTCCCCTCTCAGCAGCCAGGTTCGTATGCCAACCTACAACAGTCGTTTACGCCGGTGGGCCGCGTCTTCTTCGACCACGGTTAGGTCCATCTGGTCGCTGAGCAAGTACATCTCTCAGTTGCGGGTCGTCCTTGTCTTTGTCTATATGATGAACACGGACGTGTCTAGGAGCAGTCAGCATCATTACTCCAGTTCGGGGGGGCATATCTAGCTGCAGTACCGATATGGCTTAGCTAATTGACATACCGCTGAAGATTATCTGGGCGTGGATATTTGTGTTCCCTATCAGGGCAAAAGGGGCAGACGTAGCCTGGGGAGTCATGAACCAGGCCATGTCTTATCATTTCATTCTTTCTTTTGAAGCCCTTGCCCCCTTCACTTCTTGGACACCCTTTGACTGGACAATAGTGTGGCCGTATAGATGAGTGTACATTCATGTGAGAGTTGAGGAGATACTGAGTCTGGAAAGGCGCCGCATTGCATCCAGTAACAGTGCACGTATACGAGCCGGAAAGAGGCTGCGGATGTGTGATCCCATCAATACTCATCCGATCAGTAATTGAGGTTGAGTTGATTGAGGTTGATGTGGCAGGGGTGGAAGCAGAGTGATCGGTATTCGGAGTCTCGCCAGCATTGCTACTACTGTATTCGGTCGGAGCGCGAGGGTGGTTACCATTTGTCGGATAATAATGCATACTAGCACTTGGCGCAGAGTGAGGGGAGAGTGTTCGGTATCCATCTGGTGGTGAACGGGGCGACGACGGGAGATTAGTATTCAAACTAAACCTGTGCCCTAAGTTTGCAGCTGGAGAAGTAGGGAAAGTGGAGGATAGACCTGGAGGGACACGGCCAAGATCCTGCTCGGATGGACGCTCTGGGTGTAAGTCTCGGAGCTCACCAAAAGTCGAACGAAGAGACGGGAGAGACTGTGATGGAAGAGTCTCCTTGGACTCGCCTGCTGGTGCGCGAACTGCATGATGAAGCGGCGGCAAGGGTCCATTAGAGGAAGAGATCAGTGGTGACGTGACTCTATTACCGGAAATATATCGCGGTGCAGACAAACCGTTGATCGAGGGCTCGTCGTGGATAGAAAGCTGCCCAGTCGGTATAGATATATCGGGGATCGTTTTTGGGACCCCTTCGGACCCCACACCAGGAGGTGGTTTTA
>NC_030994.1:1881481-1964333 GCF_000149955.1 Fusarium oxysporum f. sp. lycopersici 4287 | reverse complement strand
CCACTGAGTCTTCGTCGCCTGGAAGACTTTCGCGGGCAGCTTCTCGTGCTATATCGGGATCGCGTCCATTGTCGAGATATGCGACTAGGACAGCATCCCCAGAAGTGGGACGAACCTTGTGGCGATTAGACTTGCCGCGACCGTCGATAGAGGTGGGACTCAGACTGACTTGAGCTGCAGGAATATCTGGGGGAGGACTTGGAGACGGCTCGAGCTTTGGACGAAGCGGGGTCATGAGAGGGCTTCCTCGAGGAACCACGTCATCCGGGTCGTATGTATCGACGACGAAGCCGAGATGGGGTTGTGGCGGTTGGTGCTGGTGGTGCGTAGCTGTGGTCATCTTTGTCGCGTTGACGGTGGTTGCTCAACTCGCCATGGCCCCTCGTGGGGGGGGGGGTTTAAAGCGTTCGGGAGCTCTTGATCAGTCGGCGGGATCTTGCACCTGGTGAATGGCCGTGGTGCGACTTGAACGGTAACTGCACAACCAAAGAAAGCTTGGTGAGTCGGAGGATGCGAAAAGAAGAAGTGGTCGAATAATGATATCGTGGAATTGGAAGCAGATGTGCGCGCACAGCTCTGGGCAGACGACTTGCGAGCGAATATTCGTATACTAACGTTGGTCGCTCAGCATGAGCAACAAATGCCACCAAGGCGGCGTCAAAAGGAGAACAGTAAAGTTCTTGGCGTCGGTAAGTCGTCCAGGCAGGTTGAGGTCGGATGTGAGTCGCGAGTATGGCTGTAAGCGCAGGTTAGGTGGGATTTGCGGCGTAAATGCGGTGAACTTGAAGTGCCAGGCTGAATGCGAAAAGAGCGTGGCTAAATACGGTGGTGAATCTAGCCGTGGTAATGCGCGTTATTTGGGGGATGTAGTGCAGCCTTTGTCGATATGATAGTCGCCCAAATGAGCGCTTGCGCGATAACACACACAGAAAGAGAAGCGGAGTTGAATCGCTAGATATTCCGTTGTCGTTTGACCCAGGGGATGTGACCAGTAGTAAGACCGAGTGAGATGATACTGGAAAGGGACTCTTTGATTGGCAAGATTAACCTCGAGGTCAGACCTGAGGCGTCGATATGTAAGGTAAGGTAAGGTAAGGTAAGGTAAGGTAGGTAGGTATGTGTGTATGTACAGCACAGCAGCCAGATGAGGCGAGGTACTGTGCCGTGCCGTATGTATAAGATTAAGGTAACAGCTGAGAGGTGAATAGCGGGAACCAGATACGTATGAGCAATCTCGATATACCGAGTTATTTCAGAAGGAAGAGTGCGGAGTAAAGTAAAAAATCCGGGGGATTGAATGTATTTACTAAGTTTACCTTATTCCTGGGAGCTGGAGCCCTATCTGTCCATGTACAGTACATTGCTAACCTGCCCAGGCTACTACTGCTCATGGTCCTGCTCCTTCCTAGTGAGTATGAGTATGCCTCCACTTGTTGACACCATGTTACGGGGTTTGAGGAGCAGTCCATTTTAGAGGAGACGGGGGAGGCTACAAGACACGGAAAATGGGCACGGGCAGTACTGCACAGTACAGTGCAACACAGTGCCAGCTACGCCCCGAATTGATGCTTGAATTAGGTAGGAAGGACTGGAAGTGAGTGGGAAAGAATGGAAGAGAACTTTCCCTGGGAAGGGTCTGGGTGAGGAGAGGACTCGCCGGGGCTGGGGTCCCGGGAAGGTTAGAAGGGTTCAAACTCAAGGGCCGGCAGGAGCATGGCACTGGCAATGGCATGGGGAAGATGCGGGATGGGGTAAAAGGTGGTAAATATTCGGCCCTTGGTTATCTGTAACATGTGGTAGGTCGGCTGAGGACAGGGGGGTCCGAGATGGGGCTCTGCTGTTGCGGCTGGCCTGGCAGGCCCTTGAGCCCTGAACCTGGGGACTGGCCCTGGACCTTCACTGGCTGGACTGGCTGGACTGGACGGACTCGGGGACCTAGGGCGGGCACAAATTTTAATGACAGAAACAGGACGCGGTACGTCCGTCGTATGTCTGAGCAGTCTCTTTGCTGAATGGTTGACTTTGGTGCTCCTCTGTGCTAGTGCAGGCCACCCGGCAGCGCCATTATGGGTAATTCTGTGAGTAATTGGATCATTTCCAAAGTAGTGTGTCTTTAGCGAGATCTTTTATTGAGTCCTCTTTTATTACCTATGCACGCTTGACCGACATACATGAAGGTTGTGCGACGGACGGACTGACCTCGATGATATGGATTGGATGCCACTTGTACCACAAAATGAGCCTCACCTTGAACTGCAGCGAGAGTCACTCTCACTGGAGATTTGTCTTTATATTGTCGCATTTGTCTCAGGTATATGGAGTGCTCGCTACAGACTCAAGTCTTAAGTAAGTCATGGCCAAAAGGAGAGGTCAAAATTCAGGATGCGTCCGCCGAGGCCTCCCTCCCCCTCTCTTGATACCCCACTGGGGTCACCCGTCTAAGCCTCAACGTCCACTGCCGTGTCGACATGTGTGTGATGCATTGGCACGAGGCCGAATGGGCAAAGACTTACTTAGTATGTCAGGTAAGATAGTGAGTCTCGAAACGGTGTTCGACTCGTCGTTTGGACTTGTTGTCCTTTTCATCGTTGGTATCTTCTCATCTGGCAGACTCGAAATTGACCTCGTGATCATTCGGAAGTATTTAGGCGTGATGATCTGTGCCGAGCCAAAAAGAGCCGCCTCGTCTGACATTGTCCGTCAGATAAATATCTCGCGCACTCAACGCCCTCTGACGGACTGTCCCGCTCTATGAATCGCAGTCTGATTGGCTGACCCCGGAGACTGCCCCAGCCGCAGGACGAGGGGAAGTGGACACTTGGACAAAAGTGGGTAACCTCAAAGTGCGTGCCCCTTCAGGTTGTGGGGTATTCGGCTACCGTGTATCGGATTATATCACGCACTGTCTGTGTCTCGACTGGGGCTCTCTTGAGTCGCAAGATTAGAAAAAAGGGCCGTTTTTTGTTGTCATTGGACCCTCCGCAATTTTCCCACAAAAAGCGGCTCTCTGTCATCCTGGAACTGAAATGACCATGCCATCACCGCTTCTGCGTTGCCGGCCGCGGGAGCTGATAGCAAGCAAGCGAGCACCCTTGGCTATCCGTCCTTCAATGCAATAACAAGTAAGGTAAAATAAGCGAGGACTCGATGTGTGCTTGCTTGCTTACCTGGGTACAGTAGCAGGGTACGTAGGTAAACTAAGAAGGAGAAAAACAATTGATTGATGGGGCTTGGTTTTGTTCTAGAAATCTGACAGAAACTCGCGACTTAAATGACGCAGTGAATCTGTCACATCACGGTTACATGCTTCTAAAGCTCCCTCCCGTCCATTATCGAAATTGAGCAGAAGTGTCAGTCAGCCTCTAACCTGACCAATGATTGGCTTTGTTCGTTAATCAGGCACACACTCAAATGAACTGTCTAGGCCTAGTCGAGGGTGCCCCGAGTCTTAGCCTGAAGTTTGCTGTGACTGACTCGTTACCCCATGGTAGTTGGCCGACCACAGGAGAAGTTGCAAGACCACAATGGGTTCGAGTAGTACTTATTAATGACCACCATTATAAGTCCGACTAACAGATAATGCATTCAACATTAAGGACACCAATATCCGACTATTTAATGCTATCTAACTCATTACAGTATTCAGATCCTTGGGTCCAGTGCATGGTCTTTCCTCTATGTCCCGTTTCATAACCACCCGATACCGAATTTGGCCCAGAGGAACTGCTACAGTAGCATTCATCCCAAGCCTTAAAGGCTTATTTAAGTAGCCACCAAGGGTCGCCAACCATATTACGTAGTTCTCCAGACCCTATGGACTATAAATGCCATGCTTATCGCCTTCATGGTCACGAATTGAGAACTTTCATTAGTCCAAGCACACGTCACATTCAAACTTCAACCCATAACGTGCAGAGTAGTTGCAGGTTTATCATGATACCCCACTACAATACGGATACCACAAATCCTGCTATCTTCCGCCGATGGCGGAACACGCAACCCCACCTCGGTCCTCACAAAACTATGTATTTGATCTTTGAGTGAAGCTACAACAACTCAATTGGTGTTTCTTTCGAAGCAACAAGCCCCCTTCGCGAGGAGTTTGCTGCACAATTTGCGCCAACACAGGCAACTATACGCGTAGTCAGTTGTTTAAGCCGATCTCACATCATCGTTAATGACCTTTACAAACCCGTAAACCAACATCATGTCTTTGCCATCAACCATGAAGGCCGTGGTTTTCGATGGTCTGTATAAAATATCAGTGCAGGATAGGCCAGTGCCTCAGAGTAAGTTGACGAGTCACCCAGCTTCAGATTTATCATTGTTGAATGAGGGCTATTTCGACTACAGCTAACTCGATATAGTTCGAGATGAGAGGGATATCATTATCAAAGTTTATGCCGCTGGCTTGTGTGGATCGTAAGGGCGTCATCATCCCTCAAAATGCTGTCCCATTTTCTAACTAGAGCCCCAGGGAACTTCACATCTACCGTGGTCATCAGCCTTCAGATACTGGCTTCATCATGGGCCACGAGTTCACCGGAACGGTCGTCCAAATTGGGTCAGCTGTAAAGACAATCAACATCGGTGACAAGGTCGTTGCTCCCTTTACAGCTTCCTGGTGAGCTCTCTCCTCCACCGTCCGGTATTCGTGCTCATAAGAAACTGCAGCGGCAACTGTTCTTCTGCAACAATGGTTGCTCAGCCCGTTGCGTTGAAAGCCAGTTGTTCGGCTGTGAAACTCTTGACGGAGGACAAGCCGAGTACGTTCGGATTCCCATGGCCGATGGAACTGCCGTCAAGGCCCCCGGGACTATCTCAGACCAGGCTCTCCTTCTCATGGCAGACATCTTTCCCACCGGATTCTATGGTGTAAAGAGCGCCGCAGAATTGATCCCTTCCCAGAACATTCAAGATGCCACACTAGTCGTCATAGGTTGTGGCCCTGTTGGGCTTTGTGCTATCCTAGCAGCCACCCATTTCAAGCCTCGCCACCTCTTTGCCATCGATAGTGTCGACAGTCGCCTGGAGCAAGCTCGAAAACTGGGTGCAGAGCCCCTGAATTTTGAGACAGATAGAGCAGGGCTGGAAGCTAGAATAAAGGAGGTGACGGAAGGACGAGGCGCAGATATGGTTGTTGAAGTTGTTGGCCAGCCCCCAGCTTTGAGGACTGCATTCGATATCGTGCGACCTTTTGGTGCTATTAGTAGCATTGGTGTCCACAACAAGGAGGTATGATACCAGAACAAAATGCTGGCCAGGGACAGGAGCTAACATCACAATGCAGATTCCGTGGACGGGCGACGATGCGTATACGTATGTAACGCCTTGGGATGCTTTGTGTATTGGTCCGAAAAGAGAACTGACTGGCTGACCTTGTTGCAGAAAGAACATTCGAGTGCAGATGGGTCGCTGCCCAGTTCGCAGCGTCTTTGACGAAGCCCTCAAGTTGCTGGAGCAGAAGCAAGACCAGATTGGGTGAGTTTTTGAGTTACCGTTGGAGATGCTTCAACAGCTAACATCACCCTAAGCTTCTTGTTCGACCACATCATGCCGCTCGCACAGGCCCCAGAAGGATACACTCTCTTTGAGCAGCGTAAGATGCAGAAAGTAGTATTCACATTGTAACGCAAAATACAAGCCCGGATTAAGATGTCGACGATTAGTTTTGTCGAGGCTTGACCATGCCCTCATGCATTAGATAGTAGACAACCGTGGAATCGTTATGCACGATGGCCAGAACAAGCCTCTTCTCTCGCGGGCCATTGCGCTCGATGGAGTCAAATATCTCGGAGAATCTCTTGATACACCATTTCTCTTCGGGATGCACTGCCAACACCCACTCGAGCTCTGGTGTCTGATCCAGAGGCTCTCCGGTGGCCCTCTCACGTTCCAGAGCAGCGATCTGGTCATCAGGGTGGGTGTAGAGCCGTTTCGGCGGCAACCCTCTGATCAGAGGTCGCTGAGCTGTCGTTTCATGGACTTTGAGGGAGACCCAATCATGCTGATATTGCAGGTTGTATACAACTGCTGAAGTGACGTTTGAAACCGGGCCACTTGAGGGATCCATGCCGAGCATGAATATTGCTGACCCTTATATGATGTCCACGTAATGAGTGCCAAGGGAGGCGAGTGATGAAATTTGATACGGATCAGGACCAAGAGGCAGTGTATGCGTGGAAGCCGAATATGCGTATGACGGCGAGGCGCGGCTCTGCGATCACAAAAAGAAAGATCCGAGCTTGAGAAATTGGCGAGGATTGTCACAACAGTAGCGAACGAACGTTGAATGGCTGAAACCCCGTTGTAAGAGAGGTTGATGGAGATTCTAAACCTTGTACGGAGAGGTAAAGATAAACTTTTTTTTCTATGGATCGACTGAAGGTGGATAGCAATACCTTTGAAGAGTGGGGAGTGGGTATATGCACGTCCGACGGACCTTCATGATTGAACGAGAACGAAGTGAACTTTCGTTTATTCACATGTTTCATGAGAATTAGGGTCGTTTAGACTTTTGTGTCTCAGTGGGAACTTCGCTTTGCCTGTGATTGACCAATGATTGACCAATGATGACCCCCCCGGCGTTGCCGTGAACCCCGTCAGTAGCTTCAGTGCTTAGACACCTACGGTAGGTTGTACGAAGTAGCTCGGTAGTGATTGACATCCACTATCCACGTTGGCATTAGACCCTGAGAGAGGATCTAGATAAATGGGCAAGTCCCACCGTTGCTAGGCACGTTGATGTGGATCACAATCGCATTCCATTCTCTCTCATTACATATTTATATCTTGGTACCTGTATAGATATCTTGATTCACTGAAACAAGCATCAATTGCACACAATATTAATACTCGTCATTCAATTACAGCTCTTCAGGCGCCCGATCCAGGGTCGCCAAGTCGCATAGCCACCATGACAAACCCTGGGCAACCTTCCTATAATGGCACAGATACCGAACCCTTTCCAAGCCTCGATAATGCGTCACCAAACCCCAACCATACAAACATAAACGCCGACTCTTCATCTCTCGTTGAGAATCGTCCAGCGGCCTCTTCATCTTTGAGTGGTCGTCTCCGCAGAGTCTCCCAAAGTTTCGAAGTTTCCGGCCCCCCTGAAGGGTTTATGGCCGCTACAGGAACCATCGCAGCATCCATATTCTCGCGACAGACTGTGGCGCGAAGGCCATCAGACACCTCGATACCGATGCAAACAAGCCAGTCCCTTGGGGACACATCCAGACAGAGCACATTCCCAGCTGTCAACGAAGAGCCGCCCGAAGAGAAGGCGAATGCAAGCGTCGCGTCCCCCAGGCGAAACTTGACTGGTGAGCCTGCCGCCGCGGCTCCTTTCGACAATGGATATCATTTCCCACCAAAGCATTCGTTTGGACAGTCGACGAAACTTGGACTGATCGCTTTCTGGAACTATGTACGAACACCAACCGGCTTTCTTGTTACTATATACGGTCTGAACGTCGTTGCGTGGGGCGGAATGCTTTTCTTGCTGCTTTGGTAAGTTAATGATTTGTATCTCACTTGCTCAAGGCCAACCATGCTGACAAGCTATCTAGCAATGCTTCACCCGCGATGTGTGTTCCGACTTGCAACGACATCAACTCCCCTAGGCGCAAGTGGATAGAGTGGGACTCCCAGATTTTGAATGCTCTCTTCTGTGTTACAGGATTTGGTCTTGCTCCATGGCGCTTCCGTGATCTGTATTTCCTGCTTCAATATCGGTTCCAGAAGAAGGAGGTTGCCCTTCGACGATTGGCAGGCATTCACCGAGGATGGTTCCGTCTCCCAGGGTCCGATCAGATTGATCCTCAAATAGGGCCCCATAATATTTCGTCTGCGCCTGAACTAGCCTCATCACTCGCCTGCCCGTTTCCCGAAGACAAGATCCCCGACGCTCCGCTGACTGGCGTGCGCGCCCCGCCAACACCCATCACGAGAATGGACGCCGTCATCTGGCTGATGGTATGGAACACGTTTCTGCAGTGCGTCCTGTCCGGATTCATGTGGGGCCTTAACCGTTACGATCGTCCCAGTTGGTCTACAGGTCTTTTTGTAGCACTGGCTTGTATTGTCGCGGCCATTGGAGGGCTTGTCATGTTTCTCGAGGGGAAGAAAGTTAAGGGCATTGAAGGTGTCCCCATTTCAGAAGAAGACCAGAAGCTACTACAACAAGACCGGGAACGTGGTGTGTGGCATTACAACAATATCAAGGACAAAGACTTGGCTGCTGAGGAAGCAAAGAAGAAGAAAAAGGCAAAGAAGTGATACTCTTGTTGCGTATCTGTTCGACATGTCCAGGCGTAAATGGCAAATCTTGGTTGGCTAATGATTGTGATGGGTGGTTTCACTGATTTCATGCATGTGCGCTTTACAGTAGCAACAGGTGTTGGGTGTGAGCTTGCCGATAGAGTAACCATATCGTGCATATATAAAATAATTTGGGATACAATATCAAATTACCTACCTTAGCTATTCTTCGAGATCTGTACGTTCATGAATGGTTGCTTGTGTATGTGACAAACTGCACTCGATGAGGCTACCAGTTCTCATGATGATTTCCTTGGCCTCATCGGTTACTCACTGCTGCGCCAAATGTATGAAAACTAGACCAACAATGGATATCGAGACATCATTCAAGGCTCTATGAGGCTTTCTGAAGGCTGTGATATACAGCCATTTCAACTTTATCTCAGTAAGGCCGAGACTCTTATCTGACTATTACATGGCTGATGGAGTAGGCAGACCCCGCTTCCATTCACCTAACCCCCGCCTCCGCCTCACTATTAAAGAGGGACGTACCCGCATTAGCTAACTCCGGCCTCATGACGTGCCATTCCTACCGTGACCTATCGTGAGCCATCTCCACTGTTCCTTCAACTTTCCCTTCTCAACTTAGACACACGCAGCAAGTTCACGGTACATCTCGACAACCTCAACTTTGCGCAATATCAGTATATAAACACCTCCAATACCCTTTCAGTTTGGCATCGCCCTTCGTCTGCCTCAGGGCCCCGCATCATGGGGCTGGCTTACAACACCTACCTGAATAGCAGCAAGATCTACGGCTGCAAGACATGCAAGGCCCATCTTGCTAACCATGAGGATATTATCAGCCGTGTATGTTATTCTCAAACTCTCCAACCTCTTAACTCCCCTGTAGATTCGTGTCCGCTGATGCCGGTCCCAGAATTTCCGTGGTCAACATGGCAAGGCCTACCTCTTTCACAACGTCGTCAATATCGAGACGGGTCCTCCGAACGAACGTAACATGACGACCGGTCGACACGTAGTCCGTGATATTACATGCCGTCAGTGCAAGGAGACCGTTGGATGGAAGTACGACAAGGCATACGAATCTTCAGAGAAGTACAAGGAGGGCAAGTTTATTCTCGAGGCTGAGCTGCTATGTAATGTTACTTGAGGCCTGGTAGTCGAGGCACCTCCAAGCGTGCTCGTTGGCTGCTTTTGTCTCAGGCGTTATCTGGATATCGGATGCACAGGCGTTGACTGCATTTTTGGGTGGCCTACACACTGCTTTTGACCATGACAAGGACAAACCAGAGATAGTTTTGTTTCTTAGCCATTGGAGCTGAATTTCAATATGATAAACTATTCGACTAAATCCTATACTCCAAACCTAGACGCCGTTCGAACATGCAGATGATTCCAAAACTCTGGCGCAACATGATATGATGTAGTGTCGCAGCACAGAATGCTTCACTTAACGGTGCTCAATGGGCTCCTCAGGCAAGAGCTCCTCGATCTCTTCATCTGGGACTCTGAGGAACTCCAGAGGAGGCTGAACGATACCGTTGAACAAGAAGGTGAAGTAAACAAGCAGGGCGAAACCGACAATTTGGAGCCACTTGAAAGTCTCCCAGCCCAAGCCAAGGGAGACGATCCAGATGAACAGGGTTCTGCAAGTGTCGATGGTAGATCGAGAAGTAGCGCTGACGCTTCGTGTAACAGACAAGCCAAAGAAGTTGAAGCCACTAGTAGCAGTGTCAGTGTTTGGTTATCCAAATCTGATCGACAAGATACTCACCCAATGCTGATCATGATAAGAAAGCTAGAAATGAGGACCTGCTTGTTCTCGATCATCTGGCGCCAGCCCTCGACAATGTCAAAATATCCATATTTGCCAGCTTCAGTGGAGCCGATAGTGGCATGCAGAACAAACATAGCAAGGAGGGTAACACTGAAACCAAAGATGCCCTCCCAGCCGACCACTCTGATTGGGTCAATTGTAGATCTCTCCAGGAGATATTCCTCGAGGACGAACTGAGTGGCTGTAAAGATCTGGGCACCAGCGATAAGCAAAACACCCACAATGGCTCTGGCAGCGTCTGAAAGACCTCCGTCAGTAGCTGAGTCCTCCTCGGGCTGTCCAATGGAGTTCTCAGGCTTCTCATCTGGCCAAATAGCTCCCGCCAAACCAACGACTGCGACACCCAGAACAACACCGACGAGGGATAGCCACTGGAAGAGGTGCAAGTGTCGCTTAAGGAAGACGACGCTGAAGAGACCGACGAACAAGACGAGAGCACCTCGTGTCATCTGGTAGATGGATGCAGCAACCATGAGAAGTCCAGCGTTCATGAGCGTGGTACCGCAGATGTCGCAAATAGCGGGCAGAGCAAGCAAGGCAACTCGGTATCCCCTCAAGATGGATGGGCCAGTGTGAAGGAGCTTAGTGCGATCGTCGGCTTGGGGCGCAGCTTCAGCATCGCCATTTTCCTCGGTATCAACAGCTTGATAGCCTCGGTCTTCTGGTGCAGAACCCTTGAACCGTCGCCAGAGAGCCATGAGGCCAACAACCAGCCAGCAGCCCATCTCGCCGATAAACATCTGGGCGGTTTGGAGAACCGGCTGGTTGAAGAAAGCGCGCTTCCTTGGATTGTCATCGGGACCACAGTTTCGAACACATTGGTTGTCCTATGGAGAGGTGAGTCAGTTACAGCTCTGCTAACATGGCGGAACAGCGGATGCGCAGCGCATGTCGTCATACCTGATACTTGGTCAACAAGGTGTTGCAAACACCTGTGAGCAGCATCATGGCTACGAGAAATGGGATGAGACTTCTAGACGCCATGTTGAAGAGATGGCCGATTACCGACGGCCAAACTTCAGTGGTTGTTGATGTTATTCAAAGAGTGAATGTGGAAGATGGGGGATGAGACGGCTGAGAAGGTCAGCCAGAACTGATAAGAACAAAGAGTTGATAAGCTCCAACCTAATAGAAGGCGGAGTAGAGGTACGTAGCCATAGTACAGGTGGATGCAAATGCAGGGTTGAGACACTTGACCTCACTAAATGCATGCACTATCTGCATTAGCCCTTAGATCCATCTCCGACGCCTCACGTCTCCTCTTGTGAGTGCTACGCGTTACGCGTTACCTCGAGGTACATGCTCGAGCCAAGTCGATGTACCTTTTGATTTGTGGTGGAGAGCCGGGTTTAGTTTATGCGGGTCGCAGCGAGACAAGCGAGATCCCAGCCACCAGGCTTCTCGGAGGGTGACATGTACATAATCATTGCCGTATCACAATTCACAAAGCTGTTATCGGCTCTTCATTCCCTGCTCAGATCAATTGCCATCAACTCCAGCCTCGTATCCATATTTGTTAAGAGCTTCTATGTCCAAGTTCGACAGGGAACACGAGTTTGAGTGTCTCAGCGCTGGGTCAAATGACGGCGATCTCCAGAGATCAGAGTCAGCGCTTTCGGTCACCTGCCGAGATGGCATACAAGTCACTTGATCAATGTCACGTTCAGACACAGATCCAACATGGTCTAGTGCAAATAGTGGATAATGTACTATGTGTTGGTGGATGACTATTGAACAGCAAGTGAATAACTTCTCAACCCTATTGCCCTTGATAACTCGAGAAAGAGAACAAAGACTTGTCTTATTGTCATCCAACAACACCTCCTTATGAGTACGTCCTCATCAAACTTAGTCAACCCGACCGTAACGTTTATTGCTGTTGATGAAATTTTGTACCTTGATTCATCAATCCCGTCACATTTAGTACAAGACACACTCATGGCCGTTACTTGTTTTAGTGCTATTGAGTGCTGGTCCTCAAAAGGACAGAAAAGGAGCGTAGATACACCTCGATCTAAAGTACAATACATGAAATTGATCTCAAAATTGAGCCTTGCTTCGCAGGATGTCCAAAGATGGACTGGAAACATCCGAATCCCTGAAAACTCTCAGAGTTCAGAAATGAGAGCCAGTGCTGTGGCTCATGGCTGGGAACTATGGACTGGACTGGCCAGGAAATGCCAAAACTCCCAAACACCTCATACCCGCTGTTAAGCTTACCACGTGAACGCCTCCTCGATGAAATCGATGTGGGATCGATCCTGGCGGTTTCGAACAGCCAAGCGAACCTCATCACTGAGAGCGCCAGGACCACAGACTGTAACAGCCATGGCACCAACCTGGTGCTCTTGCTCCATACCCAAGAGAGTGTTGATGTTGGGTCGTCCAGGGAACATCTGAACAGTAGACGAGGGGCTGTGGATTTCCTTGGTCGAGCGAGGCTGGCTGACGAAGAGCATGA
The DNA here is from genome assembly GCF_000149955.1 of Fusarium oxysporum f. sp. lycopersici 4287. Classification (NCBI taxonomy): domain Eukaryota; kingdom Fungi; phylum Ascomycota; class Sordariomycetes; order Hypocreales; family Nectriaceae; genus Fusarium; species Fusarium oxysporum. Next base: position 1,951,746 of record NC_030994.1, on the reverse strand, counting down.
TTCGGAGAACATCCCTTCTCTTGTCCATGCCTAGGATCTCAGTCATCCAGGGGCGGATCCACTCCAGATGCTCGGGAGTCTGAATGGTCCAGACTAGCAAGATCCTTCGAGTTGCGACAGTGCCCTCAGAGTAGCCCTCAACAAGATGCTTAATATAGGGAACGGGGTGAGTGATGCCGACACCTCCAGCGAAGAGAACCACGGTACCGTAAGAGTCGAAAGAGTGGTGTCCACCATAGGGGCCCTCGGCGAAGCAGCTTGTCTCGAAACGACCTCCAGGGGCAGCGACTGCCTTCTTGTAGAGGCTGTCAGTCATGCCGGTCCTACCTCGGATGATGAAAGAAACTCGTTGTTGTTGCATGGCCAAAAGATCTTGGTTAGTAGTAGCTAATCGGTCGCTCTTAACATCCTCGACGCCATCGTACCAGGCGACGGAGAAGGGGTGAGATTGCCAGTAGCTGATGGCGGGCATGTAGAGATAGGCGTGTTGTCCAGGGGCGGCGTTCCAGGGGCGAGCCAGAGTCATGGTCAATCGGACGGCATTTCCAGGGAGGGCTTCGACAATGGTTCGGGAGCGCGAACCTCCAACGTGGGAGCGAATGACACGCCAAATACGATAGGTTCGGTCGAAACTCCAGATAGCGATCACACCATAAACGTAGCAGAGCCACTTGAACAGACCAGGGGATGCGGATAAGTGATAGTACAATCCCACAACGGCGGCGGTGGCAGCGAGGATGTGGAGAGCCTTGAAGATCTCGTAAAAGGCATGGCGAAGAGGACTGGAGGCCTGGATGCCGAGGAAGACAAAGGAGCATGTGGCCTAGAAAGTGTAAGTAAAATTTCATTTACATGATAGACGTTAATAAATGTCATTTAAGTGACTTACAATAAAGCCGGGAAGGATAAAGTTGCCCGCGGGAGGGGTGAAGACCCAACCGTTCTTACCATAGTGGGCAAGGGTATGAGCGAGAGCCTCAAGAATGACAATACGGCCAAACCAACGGTGGATCAGGTTGTAGGTGTCAAAGGAGATGTTCAAGAGGGGGATGAGAGGGTTGTTTCGTCCAGCCAGAAGGAAGAGAGGGACCTGAAATGGGATGTAAGGTTAGTGGCATGTACTAGATGAGGTTTGGAACAACCTAAGCCAAGCACTATAAAGTGCATTGGCTTGGCGATCCTTAATATGCAATGAAATGCATTTCAATTCAATTCATACCATGTTGACAGTTGAGAGGACACCAGTGCGGTTGCGAATGACACCGCAGGCGGTGGCCATATCAGCGGAATAGTCGATGTCGATAACACACCAGACGACATTGGAAACGAAATAGGACACGAGGAAAAGTAGTTGGAAACGGGTGGGTAGAGTTCCAACGTTGATGGCCTTGCTTAGCTGGATTTCGCGGTTGTGGCGCTTGCTGAAGACGGGAGCGTAAAGAAGGTGGCGCTTCAGGGCAGCGAACTTCTGGTTGGGGATAGCGAAGTAGCGCTGCTTGTCGTTGTTCAAACAAGAAACATGTCGAGTGAGTCGGATAATTCGCTCGCAGACCTTCCAGACGATAACAGCAGCAGAGACAGCACCACAGACGATCATGAGGTACTTGGAGAGGTTTCCGTTGGTGGTTTCGGCGATTTCTTTAGCGAGTTGTTGCTCAGGTGTGAGCTGGTAACCGCCTCGCGGCAGCAGTGAGTTTCCGGCACTCATTGCGACTGAAGAAAGAAGGGAAAGACTGAGAACAAAAAAAAAAAAAAAAAACAAGAAAAAATGAGATCGAGGTGTCGAAGTGAAAGATTTAGAAAAGAAAAACCTCCCCTGGAGGAATCGAGTCGAATGGTCGAAGAAGCGGCGGCGAAGAGAAAAAGAAGAGAGGAGAGAGAGGGCGCTGTCGACAGTGATGGGGCCAAGGGACCGTAATGTAGCCGCAGCAGCAACAACACCAACAACAGCAGAGGGTGAATAAATGAATGAATGGGCGACAGAGAGTGTGTGTCTGAATGGAAACCAGCTCCGAAACAAACAATTCCTACGCCTTCTTTAGGAATGAACTGAAGACGTCAAGGTTGACGCAACAAGACAAGGCAAGGAAGAGTTTTGAAAAAACGATTGCGGAGGCCAAGGGAGGGGATAGTATTAAGAATCAGCAGGGGGGTATTTTGCGAGATAAATTGGGTCAATACTAAATTCCCCAGCAATCATGGCTCAAGCATATCATATTCAAGGCCGCGTGTGGGCTTGTCGTAGAAACAGTCGCCATGCAGTATCCCTTGCCCTCTCATTTGCAGCCCAGTCCATCAGCTGTACCTATCCCGCTTCCTATCCCTGAGTATCCCACTGAGGGGCCCGTCTGCAGTGACCAGCTAGCTGCTCTACGGCAGTGAGCGAGTTACAGCTGGGGCCAGCTGCGAGGCCACTGGGCCTAGCCTCTAGTCTCAGGGGCATCTAGTTTCAAGATATTCATCGACGCATTCGAGATTGCCTGATCTGACCTTGTCATTGGACTCAATCTAGGAACCCCCCGGCGGCTCTACTAGCGAACTGGAGTGAACTGGCCCAGTCAGCGTCTGCGTTGCAATTGCGCGGGACACGATGCATTGAACAGGGGAGATGACTGTGGCGCTGGCTCCGAGTGGCGGAAGGACATCTGATATCCTAGCACCGCGGGGCACAACTGGGATTCTGAAACAAGGGCTTTCCCAGCTTCTGGGTAATCAGTTTCTTGGCTGTTCGAGTGCGTGTAAGGAAGTGACTGTTAGGGGATTATCATCCATCATATTAAAACTTCAACGCCCCGCTAATTTTAAACTCTCTTTTAGTACTTTTACGATAAATACTTTAATTTTGGAAGTCTTTCATCTCTCTTATACCGGAGGACACTCCATTTGTAGCCCTCACAAGGACGTGCGTTGTCCAGTTCCAACTGAACACGGCTCAGCGGCAATGCAAACATACTGTACAGTAAAACTATGGACCATTCATTTGCAGATCAAGTCTCTCAGAGATTGTTCCCAGCCGAACCCAGCCTGACCCAGCAATGACATCGAATGGCGGTTTCAAGTGCCTCATGCCCCACCATGACCGATGTTATCGTAACCGTTTCTGCGGCTCCTGAGAGGCGGAGGATTATTCTCCAGTTAAAGCCTGAGACGAGCACTGAGACGAATTCATTACATGTGCATATGTGATCCTGGCCGCTAACACCAAGAAAACGAAAAAGCAAAACAAAAAATAAGGCGTAAATCGAAACTCTAAAAGAGTGATTGCGTATCCCTACATCCTAACTTAGTACGATCTCTTTCAAGCTCAAAGCATGCTGAGTTCGTCATCCATATTGCCCTCTCCCGGCTCTGCCAATGATGTTCCTACAGCGACTCTATCAGGCCTGTTTTCCTGCCAGGTCCTTGCAATATCCAAGCGCTTGACTCTCTTCACGGTCTTGATATTTCCGCTACTGCTTCTGTCGCTGCCGTTACCATGTGTTCGTCCCAATGTTTTCCTGGGGCTGTAGTCCACCATCTGTGCACACTCGCCAAGCTCATCTCCGCTGTCTTGCTCTTCGTCAATATCCGTAATGCTGGTTGCGCTCGTATCATTCTCATCCTCCCTGTCGGTGTCGTCCGTATCATCATGATTGCCAGCATCCTTGTCACTTCCCACCGAGCTATCTTGGTCGTTTCTGCGCCTGAGATTGCGGCCCGTCTTCCCACTCAGGCCTGTCGTCCGGCCTCGACTATCTGGTCGACGATCTGTGCCTGTTCTGTAGCTCGTTCCGTCTCGACTTTGGTTTTGCTGTCTCAGCTCGCTTCCTCGTTCCTTACCGGGGCTGGGGAGAACCCATTCGCCAATCCCTTCCTCCCACTTCCAGCCCGAGAACATCGTGCTTGTTTCGAGGGTTCCCTTGCCAGCGGTGGGAAATCTTTCAGCAAAAGCAACATCTCGAAGGTCCTTCGTTTTCTGTGCCAAAACAAACGCCCCGTCGGACACCAGACCTTCTTGAAACCAAACAGGCAGCCTCAGTTCCTTTAAACATGTACGAATCTCAGACAAGACGTCGTGGCAAGCCAGGCCACATGCTTGTCCCCGGTATTGTGCAACAGAGCAGGCCAGGAAAAGAGTTTGTCGATACTGAGGTTGAGTTGGGGAACCGTTTCTTGCTGTCAACGGTTTCACACAGTCGTAAATCGCCAGATTCCTCGCTGATAAACTGCCCACTTTCCCGTCGATCAAACTCGTGGCCAAGAATCGGGCTAAAACGAGTGTCAAAAATCCGCTGCTTCGAAACGCCCCACGACGAGTTCGTTGCTGTGTCACGCACATTTCGAGTGTGAAAAGCAGTCGTCGGATGGCGTGAGCTTTCCAAGGCTCTTCATCACTCATATCAACACCCAATGTCCATATCGCTGCCGTCATTGCTGCCAGAACACTGATCAGTGTCTGATCTTCTGTAGGCTGTTCTGTCTCCTTTGCTTTACCATTGTCCAACAGAAGCTGGTCCAGAGCGTTACACAAAAACTCAACGACCGAGGGCACAGGTTTTCTGGAATGTAGCAGGATTTCAATTCCTCGCATCCATACTGACTGAAACGCCCGTGATGTCAGCCAGGTCAGAGACAACTTCTTGGTGTTGATAAGGTTCGAGAGACAGTCCCAAGATGGGCCGATTGTTCCCCGACCTTGCAAGCTTCTTACTATAACTCCTAGAGGCTGGACCGTACTGCTCTCGATCAAGGTGCTCGATGTACCACGAGGTGCTGCCAAAGGAAGCCTCAGGCTTGAGACAAGCCTCGCGGCTTCTGCCTTACAGTCGAGACTGAGACAAAGATCGGCCAACAGTCGTACAAACGGAGGTTCGAGGAGACCTTCTGTCACAGCAGTTGCCAAGAGACATAGAGCATGCGCACGGACAACAATCTTGAGAGACTTCCAACCCAGACTTGAAGTACCAAACCCCTCGAGTTGATCGTAGAGTTCTGCCGATGCTTTAGATGACTGCCACTTGAAAGTTTTCCCTTCCTTTGCCGCAGTCTGACGATCCCATTCTTCTATCACGGCTATCGCATCTGGTATCCTGCGAAGACACATTCCTAGCAACGACTTCGGGTGTGCTGTTTGGGAGAGAGGTTCGGTTGAGGTCAGCAAGCAATGCAGCCAGCTGAAAATGGCATCGTATATGCGGTATTCACTATCCGAGACAATTCGGCGGAGTGATTGCAATTCTGTAACTAGCGATTTTGAATCTGTAGCCGCCGGCTTTGAGCTTGTGGGTGAAGTCCCAGGGGTCAAATTGACGCATCTGAACTTGCGCATGACCGGCGTCGAGAACCCGAGTCGTCCAGCTCCTGGAGGACTACGCTCAATCTTCATGCTGCCGAGAGTGCGAAATGCGCGCGGCGGTGTCGACACAGGCAAAGTGCTTGGTTTTGACTGAGATGTTGTTACTCGGCGTCCTCCATAGGTGTGCCGCACTCGCTTTGACGACTTCGTTGGTTCATTCTCGGTGTTCGTTCGTTTCGTGCGGGTTGTTGTTGTAGCTGGTTGCCGGGCCTCATTAACCAGTTTTCTTAAAGCAACTAGACGACACTGAAGTTGCCGTAGCAGGCGCTGGCATCTTGCTGCTGTCCAAGGCTGTAAATCTTGTTGGTGGTTGCTGCGATCTCCCTTCATTAAACAATGGGCTGACGGGGATGGGAGATCAGCCATAGTAGATGCATTCGGGTGACATCGAAGTAGCTGAATTGAATTAATATTAGAGTAATAACAAAGCAACAAGAAACATATTAGATGCCCAAGAGAGTTTTGAAGATTGTATCAACAAGCAAAAGAAAGAATTGAAGATAGTTAAAGACAAAGAAGATGTTGTGTTGTGTTGTGTTGTGTTGGTAGGGAGCATAAAGAGATCGGCCAATATTTACATTCATCTACTTTTGGTCTAGCGCTGCCGTCAATCCCTCTGGGGTCGACCGGCTTCGGGGCCCTAATATTCTCTACTCGGGCTATACCTTGTTTAACCGTAGAAGGCACCGGAGGGCTAAAGTACCGTCACTGTCGCGTGTTCAGCACCGGATACTTCCAGTGTCCGGGCCCAATGCAATGCCGGGCCATTGCCGCCGCACCCACCACAACTTGAGCGTTAACCGTCCAATTTTTTTCTTCGTCCCCTCCGCTCCGTCACTACTTTACTCCCACCTTCTTTCGACGAACGTCGTTCAATTGATTGTCTTACCCTTCCAGTGCATATCCCATGCCTGGTTTCATCCCTCATTACCTATTCTTCTTTTGCTAAACACTCCATCTTGTCAATATGGCTGAGGAAACCACTCCTCCCGCTCAGGCGCCTGGTACGTATAACGTTTTGTGCGAAGCTAGACCGCCCTTGTCGAATGCTCGCTTGTAAAGTCCGGGGTCTCAACAGCCTCAACTCGGTCATTGAAGGAGCTATTATATAGCTTTTGCTTTGGCTGTACTGGTTTTACTTATTCTTGGTACTGGTTTTGTTACACTAAACCGAGCTAATTTGTCTCACAGCTGCTGCGTCCGAGGAGCCCGAGACCAACATGGAGGCCGAAGCTCAAGACGTTGACGCTGGCGCTGAAGGTAGCTAAAATTATCCCTCCGATTAGCGACATACACGACATGGATATCTAACGGTTCAAAGCGTTAATAAACCTTACCATCGTCTTGCCCGACGCCAATGCTAGCAAGATGCAGATTATGGTCCGTCATTGACTTATACCGAGCCCCTCCAAAATCTCAAACTCACAAAAAATGTTCAGGTGTCTTCTCAAGAACAGGTTCACGAGATTCGACAGTCCATCATTGACCTTCCCTCCGCATTCCAATACACTTGCTTCCACCTCGAGTTCAACGGCGAGAAGATCAACGACTTCATTCCCCTCTCTGAAATTCCTGACCTCGGTACCACTCCCGAATTCCACGTTGTTGAGGACCCATATACCGAGAAGGAAGCTCGCATCCATTTTGTCCGCATTCGAGAGCTTATCGGTGCGTCTGGAGACCGATGTGACACTGCCCAGGGCCTTCTTCCGGGGTTGTCTCTTTTCGAAACTGTCGCCACAGAGGCCGTCAGCAACAACGAGTCGGCCGAGGAGTCACCCATTCAGAACTACGATTTCCAGGCTGTGCCCTCTCTTACCGAGCTGGTTCCTCCTCCCTCTGAGCCCGCTCCTAAGACAGTGAAGCAGATCTCCTTATCTTCCTGGAATCCTCCTCCTCCTCACCTCCGACAGCGCGGCCACTTACTCTACTTGGTTGTCTCCACCAACGAAGGCGAGCAATATCAGATCACCTCTCACGTTTCGGGCTTCTTCGTCAACAAGTCATCTAACGCCAAATTCGATCCCTTCCCTCGTCCGGCACCCAAGGGTCAGTCAGCTCACTCTTTGCTGAGCCTGATTGAGCTTGTCTCTGCATCCTTCGCCGAGTCCTTCACAAAACTCCAGGACTACAACAACCAACGCGACCCTCTCGCCACTTTCCAAATCACCAACGCTATTCCCGCTGCTCCTTGGGTGGTTCCCTCTCCTAACTCAACACTTTGCACACATCTTCCTGATCCTGCACGATCTCAGGAGACCTACCTCCTTAATGGTGTCGAGAACACCGACACTCTGCGAGACTGGAATGAAGAGTTCCAGTCAGCGAAGGAACTTCCTCGCGAGACAGTTCAGGATCGTGTCTTCCGAGAACGACTCATTTCTAAGCTCTTTGCCGATTATAATGAGGCTGCTACTCGAGGCGCCGTCATGGTTGCACGGGGCGACATTGCTCCTTTGAACCCCACAGAATGCAGAGATGCTCAGATCTTTGTCTATAACAACATCTTCTTCTCTTTCGGTGCTGACGGTGTTGGTACATTCACTTCTGAGGGTGGTGATGAGGCGGCTCGCGTCGCTACTGGCAAGGATGTCGCTGGTGTGAAGCTCGTCAACCAATTGGATATTGAGGGACTTTTCACTCCTGCTACCGTGGTTGTTGACTACCTTGGCAAGCGAATTGTTGGTCAGAGTATTGTTCCCGGTATTTTCAAGCAGCGCGAACCTGGTGAGAACCAGATCGACTACGGTGCTGTGGACGGCAAGGACATCGTCGCCGCTGATGAGAGATTTGCTCCCGGCTTTGCTCAGCTGTCCAAGGCTCTGAAAGTCAAGAAGCATCCTGTTTGGGACAAGGAGGGCAAGCGATTTGACTTGGAGGCCAGTGTGGAGACCAAGGGTCTGTTGGGTACAGACGCCCGCAAGTATGTCCTGGATCTGTACCGTATCAGCCCCCTCGACATTGCTTGGCTGGATGAAGATGGTCTTCCTGAGGATGGCGATGCCTACCCTCACCGCATGACAGTCCTCCGACCGGAGCTTGTCGACTCGTTCTCGCGATACAAGCTGAAGCAGTGGGTGGATAAAGAGGTTGCCCGTCGAGCTGAGCAAAAGAAGGAGAAGGAGGGTGAGACCAAGGCTGCAGAGGGTGACGCCAAGGGTGAAGAGGATGAGAGCGAGAAGAAGACCACAGAGGGCGAGGGCGAGGGTGAGGGTGAAGCCTCCAAGGAAGAGGATAACCAGCCTAACCTGTCAGACTTCAAGTTCGCCCTTAACCCTGACGCTTTTAGTGGCCAGGTTCCTCAGACTGACGAAGAGAAGGCCGAGTTTGCCGCTGATGAGGAAGAGGTTAGGGCAGCTGGAAAATATCTCCGCGAACAGGTTATCCCTGACCTGCTCAAGGATCTTTCCGAGTCCGAGATCAGCTTCCCCATGGATGGCCAGTCATTGAGCCGACTTCTACACAAGCGCGGTATCAACGTAAGATACCTCGGTAAGGTTGCTGAGCTCTCTAGTGATGGCCGACTCCGATGCTTGCGCGACATTTGCGTCCAGGATATGGTTGCCCGAGCCTTCAAGCATGTTTCTGCTGTCTACCTCCGACACCTACCAGTCCCTGCTGTTCCTGCTACTGTTTCTCATCTCCTCAACTGTCTGCTTGGACATAGGTTCAATGAGAAGCCCGTTGCTGAGCTCGATCCTTCCATCCGCAGTCTCTACACTGATGCCGACTGGTCGTTCGAGAAGGTTACACCTGAGAGTCTGCGGGAGAACATTGAGGAGCAGATCCTCCAGCGATTCCGATATGAGCTCGACGAGGAGTGGCACAACCAGGTTCGCCCTGTGCAGCTTCTTCGTGAGGTGTCGTTGAAGATTGGTATTCAGCTTCTGGCCAAGGACTACAGTTTCACTGCTGAGGCTGCCGCCACTGCTTCTGAAGCTGCTCCTGCAAAGGTCGAGAAGCCTGTTGCCAACGGCCAGAACAATGGAGAATCTGTTAGCAGCAAGAAGAAGAAGAAGAGCAAGGCTCGTGAAGCTTCTCCCGTTGAGGCTGCCGCCCCAGCCAATGTGCATACTTTCAGCCCCGAAGACGTCATTGACCTTGTTCCTTTAATCAAGGACTCGTGCCCTCGCAGCGCCCTCGCTGAAGAGGCGCTTGAGGCTGGCCGTATCTCTCTTCTACAAAACCAGAAGAAACTGGGCCAGGAGCTTCTCCTGGAATCCCTTTCCCTGCATGAGCAGATTTACGGCATCCTGCATCCCGAGGTCGCTCGTGTCTACAACAGCCTATCCATGCTCTACTACCAGCTCGATGAGAAGGAGGCTGCTGTTGACCTTGCTCGCAAAGCTATCATCGTCGCTGAGAGAACCGTGGGTGTCGACTCAGCCGAGACTCTCCTTAACTACCTCAACCTGAGCCTGTTCCTCCACCAGATTGGTGACAGCAAGGGTGCTCTTGTGTACTCCAAGCACGCTCTCAAGATGTGGAAGGTCATTTATGGCCCTGATCATCCTGATTCTATCACAACACTCAACAATGCTGCTGTGATGCTCCAGAACCTCAAGGCTTACCACGAGTCTCGACTCTGGTTCGAAGAGTCACTGCGCGTATGTGAGTCTGTTTTCGGCAAACAGTCGATCAACTCTGCCACCCTCCTCTTCCAGTTGGCTCAGGCTCTTGCTCTAGACCGCGACTCAAAGGGAGCTGTTACTCGCATGCGAGAGTCTTACAACGTCTTCCTTGCTGAACTTGGACCTGAGGACAAGAACACCAAGGAGGCCGAGAGCTGGTTGGAGCAGCTCACTCAGAATGCTGTCAACATTGCCAAGCATGCTAAGGACGTTGCTGCTCGAAGACTCCGAACGGGTGTTCGGTTTACCACCAGTCCCTCAAGCTTGGCGGCTTCCAATGCTACTGTCCCCGGCCGCACGGGACCTGGTTCACAAGTTGACTCCCGCAGCATTGATGAGCTTATCAAGTTCATCGAGGGTGGTGAACATCAGCAGACCAAGAAGCGAACTGGCCGTGGAAACCCTAAGAGGCGAGGCCAGGCTGGAGCGCGATAGGCTGACAATTTAACGAAATTCTTTATGATGCTATTATGTGGTCGAGTTTTTGACTCACCGCTGTGTAAAAGTAGATGGTGAAACAAAAAGCATGGGAATTCCATTATGAATCATGTGAGAGCTGGGTGGCTTGGTCACGAAAAAAAGGAGGCCCTTGCATTGGTTGGGTTTGGTACGGTTGGCGGCACGGTGGCGCGATCACACGTATTTGCATCAAAAGGCGCGTTCTCAACATTTGTATATATCCAAGGCTCTGCTCTAGGCCATTGGCCAGATGATCTTCACTCTTATATAACATGTTCACACTTGGAGCACTTGGGTCTGTCTGTCGAGCTAGGATTCCTCAGTGATGCGGAAAGGTCTATAAGATCAAGTGAGTCGTTGAGCTAACCGTTCAGTCACGAAGATACCTAAGTCGAGGAGAGATGCTTTTTCGTTGGCGCGTTGCATTCATAAGTGTCGTCAACAACCTTGGACGGCAACATCATGTACTCAAAAGTTTAGTACAATTCATGGCTCAGTGACTTATCCCCCTTGAAACAGAAACGCCAGGGTAGAAAGGAAGCCTAAGTACGGCCTTGCAAGATAGACGCCCCTCCGCCAACTGGCGCATGATACGCACCGATACTCTGGAACCCCCTGGATGATTATGTTAGCTCAGTCTCAAGTAAGTGATGGGGAAAACATACTTGGTTAAATCAAAGCCGTGCTCCTCTTCGGCCTCTGCCGGTTGAGCAATAGGCTGTGGACTTGACTTTTGAGGTCGAGAGGGGCTGCTAAGAGGTGACTTGTCTCCCCTTGGCGGACTGCTACTCTGCGAGGGGAGAACCCCTCCAGCCTTGGTAGGACTGACATCGTAGCCACCAAGAGGTTTCAAGGGCGTGCTGCCTATGTCTGCGTATTTCCAGAAAGGGGCAGGTGAGCTGGTGGGCATGTGTTGACTTGGTCTCTGCGCTGTGCTTGGAGGAGCAAGCTTAGGGTGCATCCTGGGCGGTGCTGGGGTGACGAATGAGCCTCCGTCCTCCTGGTATGAAGATGTGAGCGTGGGTGACTGAGGATTGTACACCGAAAACGATGAGTCTCTTGCTGGCGTCTTCCTAGGACGCGGCAATGGGCTGCCATCAATCATCATGGTCGCGTTTCTACCAAAAGGTCGATCAGGGGTGGACTGTGGAATTAGCAAAGAGGATCCAGGTGGCTGTGGTGATGCCGGAGGGGATGCCCTTCGTCTGCGGGCTGAGGGAGGTTCTCTCGAGGCCATGTCTCTTGGGCCATGTGTGATGTAGGCAAGTTGGTTTGGGGATGAGGGGGCAGATGAACCACGATGACCGCCTCGGCCAACGCGATAGGCGTTTCTTATCATCTCCTCTCTTGCTTCTGGGACAATTTGCCACTTCATCCCCTTGCCAGGCTCATCGGTTAATCTGGCAACCTTGTCAAATGATTTGTTCAATGAAAGGTTATGACGAATTGAGTTCTATCGAGTGTGAGTGAGAATATCGCCCAGCAAGGTAGCCGCCACGAGAACTTACCTGCCAGCCAGCAGCCTGTTGATGACGATAGTAGGCGTATGTGTTCATGATGTAGGTATAGATCCCGTTCAGATTCAGCTTCCCGTCAGGTGCGTTCAGGATCGCTTGTGTAATCATTTGAGCATAGCTATATTGAGGCTTGATATGCTGGTTCTCATCTTGGCTCAGATCTACACCATTAGCACCAACCATGACGGCCGGCGTGCTCGCTGCCGGTGATTTGGCAGTGCTCTGGGCCGAGGGCGGCGTGCCTGGGCGTTTGTATTCCGGAGGCGCCGGTGCAATGAGGGGTTGTCGACGCGAAGTACGAGATTGTGGTGTATGAACACTGACTCCAGCACGTTGCAAATAGATGGGATGCACAGTCAGTGGAGTTATCTCGGACGGAAGCACGAACATCATCTCGACATTTCCAATCTCAATGACTTCGCCGCTTGTGAGAGGATGAGCCTGTCCGGCTTTAACGGGCTGGCTGTCCACCTTGGCACCGTTACGGCCTTTGACATGCAGGAACCACTTCTCGTCCTTGGAATCGAATGATATGGTAGCATGCTCTCGCGATACCATCTTGCTAGGGCCCAAGTCGATGTGGACGTAGGACTCGTCTTCGTCGGAGCCCACGGTCTGAGAGTTATGTGACGTCTCGGGAGCTCGGCCTATGTTAACGTTGAGCTTGGTGATATAAAAGGTCCAGTCCTGAGCAGCCACTTTGGCGTAGGCTTTTACACCATCGCCCTTGGCCTCGTGTATGACATTTGCGTGATCCTTGCTGGCCTGGACTTCCTGACTTCTGAGATGCTGTGTGATTTGCGACACCAGTTGATCATCGTTTGGCGCGGGGGGGTCTTCATCTTCTTGGACCTGCTCGGGAAGATCAATGTCAGCTGCCGCTGATAATGGAACGACAGACAAGATAACGGACCTTCTTACGACGCTTTGCTGGACGACTGGGGGAGGAATCTTCGACGTCGCCTGGTGATGTATCTGCGTTGGACGTCGCGGCTTTACGCGGTTCGCGACGAGCCCTAGAGGCTCTCTTTGCCGACGGTGGCATGGCGGGCAAGCAGCTGTGCACTACTACGCTGTGACGACGAAACGATGATGGCAAGGTTGAGGTTTGGACACGGGCTATGGTCGTTATCTTGAGGTCGCAGGGCGTGTTTTGGTGCCCTCGAGGATTGACGCGGGAATGCGAAATAATCAGGTCAGGTAAAGTCGTGTCGTCAATCAATCAATGTATCGTCTACTAGTGCAGCAAATAAATGCCCTGCCCTTTAAAGTTGGTACCGCGTTCGCGTTAGGATTGACCTAGTGTCGTAAAGTGGCAGGGCCATGACAGGGCTGCGCTGCGCTGCGGGCTGGGCTTGTGGGCTGGCCGGCTGGGATGCGGGTGCTGGGTGTGCGTGTACCGATTCGTGCATATTCAAGCCCCGTTGAGTGAATCAGAGGCGCCAGAATCAGCAGACAAGGGGGCTGCCAGTGCTGTAAGGGGGCATCAGTGATCACTAGCGTGTGTGAGCGTCATTGGGAAACAAGGCGAATATGTAGATGGATCCAATGGATGTCATGAGCGTTGGAAGAGGAAGAAAAGTTGAGATGATTTTTCTTCTCTTAGATCTTAATGATAGTACTATAGTCTGAGAGAGAGAGATTATTAATTGTTTTCGTATGCCTATATCCAAATCATTATTTTCTTATACAAGGTAGTAGAGTTTTGTGGCTTGACTTGCATCTTGCACAGACAAGAATTCCGGTTACTTCCATTGCCGTACCCCCTGGTTTAGTATCCAATGTCTTGCGTGCGTCTCAGGGGAAGGGCACTATCCTGATAAGTGAATATCATGTGGTGTTTGTTCGTGAAAATGTGACGACCATGCAATACGATAAATGCACATGCGTAACCTCGAGTAAGCCCAGCCTCGCCTCGCCCTCCACTGACTGACTGACTGACTGACTGAATGTCTCTCATTGACTGATTGTGTTTAGCGCGCTAAGGTACGGATATTGCCAACCATGAATCAATAACAAGTTTTCCTTGCAGCTGTCATTTTATCTGTTTCTAAGCGGACAACTCTTGCCACCTAATCAAGCACTACAACGCGTGAACAACATGATTGAATGCTTCAGCCACAGTTAATAAATAGCAAATTGTCCATTTAATTCAGCTCAAACCCACAGATAAAAGCCGGTAATAAGAACTCAACCCCCAGGTTTAGGGTGCCTCAGTAGCCAGGGTCCACTATTTCAATTACTTACACCCAATCCAGCTTCTGGGCCACCACCGCGTTTGTGCAGCCTCGCGGCGCCTCGTTGTTGTCAGCCAAAAGTCTAACTCTCCTTCATTACCTACCAAGTAAAGAAAAAAACTTGGTCTCTTCATCATCCAGCGAATTCACTCGATATCCTTTACGATCCATCCCTTACCTCTCCGATCCAGCCATTCCCAATATTCGTCTCCGTACCAGACACAGAGCACCCTCTTGTCCTGTCCTGTGCCTGGCCTCTCCCTTGCGCTGCTCCCACTGCCCTTGGAGAGGCTTGAAAACCAGCGTATTCTTTTAAACAAACAACCGTTTGTTGATTCGGCTATCACCCTGTCGCATTGGGATTTGCGATCCTCCCCCGATACGTTAATCCCCGGCCTCGGGTTGGTTATTATCCAACCACTGTCGTTCAGCTTTCCCCCCCCCATTCCGACGTTTGGATACATTGAAGCTATGGCATCTGAACAGGCTTACGGCGTGACGCCTCCCATTTCCGTTCAACTCCCAACGGAAGCCGAGCTGCGACAATCGGACGCTCTCCTGGAAGAATTGAAGCGTCAAAAAACCTTCGAGAGTCCTGCAGAGACTGCCAAGAGGTGAATGCCAATAAATCTGTCGCACGTGAGCGTGTCAAGAACTAACACACTTGTTCCAGAGAAGAAGTCTTGGCCTCGATCCAAACCATTTGCGATGCGTTCGTCCGTCGAGTCGCCCAGGAGAAAGAACCCAAGAACGAGGTCCTCATACGAAATGCAAGGGGCAAAGTCTTCACTTACGGCAGTTATCGCCTCGGCGTCTACGGCCCCGGCTCTGATATCGACACTCTCATCGTCGCGCCGAAATACGTGACCCGCGAGGACTACTTCAAGTTCTTCCCAGATCTGCTTCTCTCGATGGCCCCCAAAGACGCCATCACTGACATGGCTGTCGTGACTGATGCTTTCGTACCCATCATCAAGTTTGAGTACTCTGGCATAAGCATTGATTTGATCTTTTCTAGGGTTATTCAGAAGCAACTATCTCCCGATTTCAAAGACCTCAAGGACTCTGGCCTGCTGCGCGGCCTAGATGAGGCAGAGCTGCGATCTCTCAACGGCACACGAGTAACGGACGAGATTCTCACGCTAGTCCCTGAACAGAGCACATTCAAGAATGCGCTGCGAGCCATCAAACTGTGGGCGCAACGGCGTGCTGTCTATGCCAACATCATGGGTTTCCCTGGTGGTGTTGCTTGGGCCATGCTCGTCGCACGCGTTTGCCAGCTCTACCCAAAGGCTACGTTCTCGGTGATTGTTAACAAGTTCTTTTTGGTTATTAGCCAATGGCGCTGGCCGCAACCCGTTCTTCTCAAGCCCATCGAGGGTGGACCTCTCCCTGTTCGAATCTGGAACCCCAAGGTACGTCTAGTTGCATGCGATTTCAATACGCACAATGCTCATCCTGTTTCTGCAGCTTTACAAGGGTGATACTTATCATCTAATGCCGGTCATTACTCCTGCGTATCCATCCATGTGTGCCACTTTCAACATTACTCGTTCGTCGATGGCGATTATCAACCGAGAACTTAAGCGGGCTCTTCAGATATCTGAGAGTATCATGGTGGGCAAGCGCCCCTGGAGCGATCTTTTTGTCAAGCATACCTTCTTCACCGCAGGTTACAAGTACTACATCTCTGTTACCTCAGCAGCGAAGACAAAGGAGACCCACACGATCTGGTCCGGTTATGTTGAGTCCAAGGTTCGAATGCTAGTGCAGAAACTTGAGCAACACCAGTCCATTGCTCTAGCCCATGCCTTCAACAAGGGCTATGAACGACAACACCGATGTCACAATCAGGAAGAGATTGAGGCTGTGCAGGAAGGGAGCCTCGATTATCTATGTAAGGAAGACATTGAGCAGACTAGTGCTGTCAAGATTGAGCCCGCAGTCGCCGAGCTACCAATCAAGGCTGAAAACGGGGAGAATGGCCAGCTCATCACGTCTGAGAATGGTCGGGGTGACGAACAGGTCAAGTCCGAGAACGGTGAGAATGGTCGAGTTGTAAAGCCTGAGCCTACAGAAGAGACTGGTCCTATCACGGCCGTGCCTGTCAAACCTGAGACATCCGATGACTCTAAACCAACAGACACTGCGACGGCAAGCGGCCCATCCGACATCTACACAACTACGCACTATATTGGTCTCGAGTTGGCTTCTGGTATGTATACAGCCTGACATGTTTTCGCAAATCCTCGGTGTTTGAGATTTCCCAATACTGACTCAATAGGCGCCAAATCACTTGATCTTTCTTACCAGGTTGATGAGTTCAAGGAACTTTGCACCTCGTGGCAGAAATACAAGGATGATCTGAAAGATGACGTCTCTATTGGTGTTCAACATGTCCGAAAGTGAGTTCAGCAGACGCTTCCAGACATCAACGCACCTTGGCCTGCTGACTTTGACCCGCACAGCTTCAATTTACCAGACGATGTATTCGACGACGGCGAGAAGAAACCCCAGAAGAAGGCTGCAGCTAAGGGCTCAGCAAACGGCAAGAAACGGGGGCCCCCAGAGGTATTTAAGCATCACCGGACGAATTCCCATTGCCGGCCAAGATGCGCTGTTCCAGATGGCACATCCCTCTCAGCTAGGGTATACTAATCCTCGTATAGGAGAATCCTCCCCCAGCGAAGAGACAGCAAGCCTCGGTTGCCGCCGCAGGCTGAGCATGATGGCATATTTCGCATTCCACACAAAGGTTGGCTCGGAAGAGCTCGACCACAACTCAATTGTGCATCTTGCACTGTATCTCAAAAATATCAAGAATATCGGCAAGTCCATAAGTGGCTGGACGATTAGCATGTGGCTGATCACGTAACTAACATAAGATAAACAAAAAAGTTCGCTTTCAACCAGACTGAACTGCATCAACTACCATGGTAAGTTGGCAGTGCCAGCCTGATGTGTTAATGCATTACTGGCGGCGTTATTTGCGATTGGAAGATTGAATAATCTACATTAATAACAGCAGAAAGAGAGAGAGAGGCACGTGTAGTGCGGGAAGGGCAGCTGGCTAAATCAACATTTTGTGCTTCGCAGCAACATATCTCCAAACTGGGAGCTGTCTAGTCGCCGGGTCGATAACGTTGAAGACCTACAGCAACCTCATATTATATCTGTACCTAGGAAATGGCCATGCTAGATCAATACAAACTTTTTGAGGCTCGATGAGCCTTGGGAGATTTGCTCCAAACCTCTTCTTGTTTTTGTCCCGCGTGTTCCTGAGATGTGAATGGTGCCCGAGATTGCTCGACTCCATTCGGATTTGATGGCTAGCTCTATCAAATGTATCATAGGTCATCGTCGTCGTCATCACTGCCACTGAACCAGCCTTCTTGGTAGGCATCCGCCAGTTCTGCCAGTCCGTTACCAAGGTCCTCTCTTTCGTTGACTGGCACAAGTCGAGCAGAGTCTGACCGCAAATTTCTGATCCGTTGCACTAATGAGCTGTTTGTCGAGAGTGTCGTTTGCATGCTGGCATCAGGATGGCTACTGAGTTGGGGATAGATCTGGGGGTAGGCGTCCAGCAACGGGAATCTGAGAGATGAATCGTATCTAGTCGAGTATCAGTACATAGCAAGTCACATGGTCCAGACAGTAACGTACTTGCGCACAACAGAATTGCCTATCATGGGGCGTTCACCTGGAGCAAGATGTCCAGGAGCGTCTTCATCAAGGTTCCCAAGGGGGTCCAGATCTCGATAAGATCGGAGTTCACCAAAGACATGCTTATGGGCATCCGATCTAGCAATATGCTGTCGACTCCAAGTGCGCCCTATTTGGAAGAAGTCGACGTTGATGCGGCTGTCTTCCGATGAGTCTTTTGCAGATGCCAATGACATGTTGATGCTGGCCAGGGGCTGATTGCCATTGACGTTCAGACTCTCAGCCAGGTCGTCTAGAGAACTTGGCTGCTCCGAAGAGCCTTGTACCAGACGTGTAGGCAAGGTGGCTGTTTCGATAGCTGCAGCCATGACAGCAGATGTGTGCCAGGGCGAGCGGCGATCCAACGATACTCCAGCTGATAGGTCCTCTTCGGGTAAAGCCATAGGAACAACTGTGGTTGCCTGCGTGCAGAGCTGCTCGATACTGTGAGCGATGTTCGCAAGGCGTAGTTGGCGCTTTGATCTGGGAATATCAAGCAAGGGGCTTTGAAGACCCCAGGTCCATATGGTTGTCTTTGGGAACTCATCCCTCAACGACTCGAGATATGCGGATGCATAGCCACCCCAAGCATCGTCGATAGTAGTAAAGACCTGTATTCCCTGCATTCTGTCACACTCTTCTGCAAAGGGCCTGAAGTCTCGATCCACGATATCGTGCTCCTTGTCGAGCATCGAGAAGAGCTCTGTGCCCATTGAGAAACGCTCAAAGGGCATGGTAGTCGAGTTGAGCTCAAAGTCATAGAGCTGGACCAGTGAACGTGGATGGAAGTAAACTCGTGAGAAATCAGACCAGTATCTCACATTCGAGGTTGTTAGTTGTGCCGGTTCAGTGCCTGCATCGAGGCTCTGCTGGTACTCGCTTGGATTAATGGGTGCCTGTTTGTGAACGACTGATTGACCTGACCTGAGAGGGTGTTAGCATGGGTGCTGGCCAACAGGATGATCAATCGGAGTTCCTACCATAATTCCACAGGATCTGGTTCGGCTTCAGCTTCATACAGTGCATTAATCTTGCGTAAAGAACCAAAGCCGCCTTTGAGGTCGTATATGACTGTTCGTGGGAGAAATGTTTCTGAGCCATCAGCGCCTAGACCGGCCCGCCAATGAACATTGTGATCTATGGGTGACTTTTCGTCGGCTGAGTATGTAAAGTATGACTCCTATGCTATGGTCAGTGATTGTGTTTTGTGCATGAGCTGTAATATATTACCTGGGCATTCCAGAAGTGAGTGGCCGTATAGTTACTCAGCTGACCGAGCTGAAGACTGATGATTTCACGCATTTGAGGACCGTGATTATAGAATTTTGTATGCCTTTTATATGTATCATAAGACAGTTGATGCAATCAGAGACCAAGCCTGCGTGTAGAAATGTGAAACGTCAAAGTTCACATGCGAAGTCTTGATCGATGGAGATGTCTGCGACTACATAAGTGCTTACCCTACATGAATATAGTGGATATTTGTGGTTTTCAAACATGCACCTGTTGATACCCTAAGCAGCTTATCTAATCATCAATTCGAGAATTCAATAAAGTATTGGAAAGGTGTATCATCCTGATTGAGTAG
Source organism: Fusarium oxysporum f. sp. lycopersici 4287 (assembly GCF_000149955.1). Classification (NCBI taxonomy): domain Eukaryota; kingdom Fungi; phylum Ascomycota; class Sordariomycetes; order Hypocreales; family Nectriaceae; genus Fusarium; species Fusarium oxysporum. Next base: position 1,932,277 of record NC_030994.1, on the reverse strand, counting down.
GATATTCAAATAGACCAGGGTATTATATCTCATTCTTCTTTGTATGTTGGTCATAGGTAGGAGTATGTGTGTGTGTGAGTATTATGTCATTGACAAAATGGTCGCACTTATACCTCCCTTGTGCTAATATCACGAGACGTTTGGAGCTTAAAATACTCTGATTATTCAACACATCTCATATTATAACACACCAAAACAATAACGTTACTGCCGCATCATGTCGCAAGAAACTGCTGCTGTTGATGCCAACGCTAATGCCGGCTTCTGGAAAGAACTCGACTCATGGAAGACACCCGTAGCTAAAGAGGTCGGTCCTACAGTCGAGGTTGGATCTAAAGCGCCCTGGTCTCAACACCTTCGCCTTCCAGACGGGAAACCTACTCTCGTGGTGTTTCTCCGTCATTGTGGATGTCCCTGTATTTTAATCCTTATCACCCCGTTGGTACGATCTGATGCTAACTGTGACTAGTCGCTGAAAAAACATTCAGAGCTCTCGCCGACCTATCCGATAAGGTCCCAGGGGTCCATTGTGTCGCCATCTCGCACTCTTCAGAAGAGGCAACAGACAAATGGCTGCCCCTGGTCGGTGGCACCTGGAACGTCGATGTTGTAATTGATGAAGAGCGCGACTTGTATGCCAAATGGGGTCTCGGAATATCATCAACGTGGCACGCCGTTAACCCTCTCACGCTGTGGAATGTCTTCAGCCTTGGAAAGAATGAGGGCATCTGGAATCGACCAACAGAGAGTGGCTCGCGGTGGCAGACGAGCGGTGCTTTTGCTGTTGATCGCGACGGAACTGTTCGCTGGGCTCACGTGGCGAGAACCGCTGATGATATGCCGGATCTCAAGGCTGCCATGACTGCGCTTGGACATCCACCCCCTGAGAATAAGCGCCACTCAAAGCATGAGCATCAGTAGAACTACTGATTGACGAGGTTAGACTTATCTCAGTGTCCATGTATGAGCCGAGAAGGGGGCTATCATGTGTCAAAACTAAGCAACGCTGTCACCAGGATTCACAAGATAGGCGGCCGTCAAAGTGCAATTAATATATGCGTGTGATATTTATAGGGTATCTTGTGTCATGATATATTGCTCCAGTATTCGATCCCGCCTCTTGTCCTGGCCTTTGGATTAGAGCATAATGGCGAAGCGAAGACGATGGCGCTGGTCCGTACGTGTTTCAGCAGGCCGTAATACCATGTCTCGCCGTCTAGAAAGACAAGACCATGCTCAGCCGTCCAACCCCCATGTTTCTTCTTCGTGATGCAACAACAGAACACATCCCGTCAGACCAGCCGGTGTGCATGATCTTGGAAGCCACCAAACCAACCAGGCCAACACTGCTCACCATTTCTAGAGCAAGCATCCCTTTCTGCTTGAGACCTCCCCCCATCTCCAAGAGGCCGAGTGGATCTTGGTGCGTAGGTTGAGGAGCTTTCCGTTTCTTGGACTGCGTCTTTTTCTTGCCGTTCCTGGGGACATGGACTAGACTCGACTGCGTTGCCACAGCGTTTGAAATGGCCCTCTCTTCCATCAGATGATATAATCTCTCGGATTGAAGACTCTGTCGCAGGTTATTCGCCCAGTTATAGAGCTCAAGTCGATCCCAGCTCGGGGTCCGCCTGAAGGACCTTAATCTCATGGCCCTCTCCGGGATAGATCGAGAGACTAAAGCTCCGCTCGACAATGCATTTTGAAGCAAGTTGTCCCCGTGATCACGTCGCCATTTGATACATTTCACCGCTGCAGAGTGCCGCAATCGAGCGCTACCGTCCAGAGAAAAGATGTGGTCGACGAGTCGGCCCAAGTCTGTAGGCAAAAGCGGTGGGATGTATTCCGAGTCCATAAGGGTACTGGCGTCCATGGTATCGTAGTCTGGCCAGGATTCGGTAGAAACGGCATATACACACTTGGTCTCCTCTGAGTCGTCAGGCCCCTCAAAGGAGAAATAATCAACATCCTTATCAGCCAGACTCTTCACAACTTGCTGTTTGATATGCTTGATTTCCTCTGGGGCAAGCTCATCAACTCTAGTAAGAACTGGGATTACGTTAGTCATGCGCTGAGCGCGTTTAATGTACTCGACATCCTCTCGTACAAGGCCTGAAACTCATCAGCAAACGTGGTCGTTAAGCGAAACTGGATGAACTTGCCGCTGTGAGGAATAAGGTAGAGCAGAGCGTCCACAACTGGCTCGCCGCCAGAGTTGACCAAAGTGAACAGATCCGAATCAGCCATGGGCTTATTCATCAGAGATGTCAAGTGAGATTCGACATAATGAAGATCACGCCACGATCCCTGAGTCATTGTTAGGATGCGACGATGTGAGGTGGTGGTTCAGGTACATACAGAGGCATCTCGTCGGTGGCCAGGGCTTTCAACAAAGCATACATTCCTATCAAGGACATCACCAGTGGTAGAAATCCGCCTCCGTGTTGTCACGGTGAGTTCAGAATCAGATCGCCACCATGGCTGTGGGCGCGAACTGGCGTATGTTTCAGTAGCATGCACTGCGCTGCGATTCTCTATCGGATCCATGTGAACGATGTGCTCGCAACGTTCTGCCAGAGTCTTGATGAGAGAAGTTTTCCCAATACCTGTTGAATTTGTTAAAACCGTCACGGATCGGTATTCTGTTCATTTACTTGCCACATTGCCCAGCGACCATAATCTTTAGCTTGCCCAAAGATTTACCCACTTCCGAGAAAGGACGACGTCGTGGAACCATCAAGCTCGGCATGATAAGCTGAGGAACCGTGCTCTGATTTTCTTGATTATCTGCCAGATCCGTTACGGGTAAGGAGACATCGTCGTGAATCAAATCGCTATGGGCGTCGATGGAGGGACCTGCTAGGGAGCAGCTTTGCGACGAGATGCTCATGACGGAACCAGAATGCGAAAGACTGATCAGAGAGGGAGTGCTTGGCTGCGACGGTAAATTCAAGGGCTCTTGTTCAACAACAGATTCAACGGAAGAAACCTCTGAGCCGTCTGACTCCGATGCAGGATACGCAGGCTTACGGTCGGTACGAGGAGGCGAACGTAGTTGACGCGGGGTTGAAGGCCGGCGAGAGTTACGACTACACTTGCGCCGATCGCTTTGCTGGCGGAACCGCGGACGAGAGCGATCTCGGCGAGCGTCAAGGTCGGCCTCTGTGGTGATGAAACAGGCAGTAGGCACAGTCGAAGAAGGGCGTACCAAGCTGTCAGGCCGGTCTGAAGACCGAGTGTTAAGAGGATGATTCGTAGGCAAGACAGGTCTCATTGTTGTATGTGGTTGGAGGGGACCGAGGCAGCGTGCTATGCTATGCTGTGCTTATACGGCGGATACAGGGGTGCTAAGGTGCAGTTCTGATAAGGGGCAAGCTGTCTCTCTCTGTTCATGTCACGGCGCCTCGTAGGAGAACAGAAGAATGTATGTAAGGTATGTATTTGCATTCGAACGCGTAACACAGCGAGGGGCAAGCAGTGAATATGGTAAGAAGTAACACGGGAAACGCGGGATGGATTGATTGTGTAGCTCGATGACGATTGTTTTAAAGTCCAAACTCAGTTGGATGATAAGGTAAGGTAGCCTCAACAAATATCCCGTCGTCTTATTGATTCATGGGGTAGAATGCCATATTCGGTAGGTGGGGGTGCATGGGCCCATTTTACCGGGTGCGCGTGCGCTTAATCTATAGCACTGACATGCCCCCGTGACGGGCTTGAGGCATGATTGACACCCGCTATAAGCACCCATATTGACGGGCAGGCGTAGGCTGAGATCAGTCTCGTAACATCAATACTTTAGATATTTAACAAAAATTGTGAAGAATATTACTATACAGTATATATCACCAACTATTCTGCTCCTGACTAACACCTTAGTTTTCAGTATTTCAATGGCCAAGTAGGTATCGGATTTCATAAGTACTAATTCCAGACTCTCTTCCCCTTCTGTCGATCCCTCCAACCCCTCCCTCACAAGGAGACCCTTCCAGCAGCCTCCATTGTTTGGGTACCTACAGACATTCCCTTTCTTGCCTCCCTCCATCCACCTCAAAAGTCACCGCAAGCAAAGGGTGCGACTCCAAAAAAAAAAAAAAGGTGAGGCCAACCTGAAGGGCGGAACCCCCAAATACATACTCTATCGTCAAGGGCAGTGTTTGTGAGTCATCAACAAACCCAAAATATCAAGAAATAGCAGCAAACAATAGCCACTGCCCAAAACCCTTCACCTCGCATAATCTTTCTCACCTGCAGATTATCGACAATCCTCGCCCAAGTCGCAGTCCCAGGTCCCTCAGTCGAAATTGGTGACACGCCATTATCAGCCAATACCCACCCATCCTCGTTCGCTTTTCAAACCCTACCCGCATCAGATCCCCCAACTGATATCATATCGTACCCTCAACATGGACGGAAAGCGACACCCCAGCTCGTTCCAGCAGCTCGAGAAGCTCGGTGAAGGTACCTACGCCACCGTCTTCAAGGGCCGCAACAGACAGACTGGAGAGCTTGTAGCGCTCAAGGAAATCCACCTCGACTCCGAAGAGGGAACACCGTCGACCGCCATCCGAGAGATTTCGTTGATGAAGGAGCTCAAGCACGAGAATATTGTAGGCCTGCACGATGTTATTCACACCGAGAACAAACTCATGCTCGTCTTCGAGTACATGGACGGCGATCTTAAGAGGTACATGGACACTCATGGCGATCGCGGTGCCCTCAAGCCTACCACCATCAAGTCCTTCATGTACCAGCTCCTCAAGGGCATTGACTTCTGTCACCAAAATCGTGTTCTTCACCGCGATCTCAAGCCCCAGAACTTGCTCATCAATAGCAAGGGCGTTTTGAAGCTCGGCGATTTCGGCCTTGCCCGCGCCTTTGGTATCCCCGTCAACACCTTCTCCAACGAGGTCGTCACCCTATGGTACCGCGCCCCCGATGTTCTCCTCGGCAGCCGAACATACAACACCAGTATCGATATCTGGTCCGCGGGCTGCATCATGGCCGAGATGTTTACCGGTCGACCTCTGTTCCCCGGAACCACAAACGAAGACCAGATCATCCGCATTTTCCGCATCATGGGAACACCAACAGAGCGTACCTGGCCCGGTATCACACAGTTCCCCGAGTACAAACCTACATTCCATATGTACGCCACTCAAGATCTTCGAAACATCCTCCCGGCGATTGACCCCAACGGTATCGATCTGCTGCAGCGAATGCTACAGCTTCGACCAGAACTGAGGATCAGTGCCCATGATGCCCTTCAGCACGTTTGGTTCAACGACCTTATGATGCACCCTCAGCAGCAGGCTCTCCAAGCGCAGGCTCGCGGATACCCCCAGGCTGTTCCCACTCAAGGTTTCGAGGCGTATTAGAACTTGCCCCAACCCCCAGTGGCGGGAGACCAAGATTTCTAGTTTTGCCTGCGTCATGATCACAGCGTTTTTGAATCGAGCTGTTTCAGTAACAGCGTCTCACTGCAAACCAAAAGAAGAAAATACCGGAATAATTACGTGACGACTATTTCTCAGCACGATGGAGTTAAGGGTCAGCATGAATTAGACAGGACAGGAGAGATATTGGATCTTGGGACAGCAGCGTGTGTCGGTGTCTTGATTCGTCATTTATTGTTTTATTCCTGTCAACAACTAATGTTGAGTATGAATACCTTAGTCTCGGGTGGTTTGAGCCTCCTTGTTTTAGTCTATAATTCTACGAGCGAAATGTATGACAATTTATACTCATGGGCGTTCTCTTGGCCCATGTCTGTTAACAAGACTCCCATCGACTGGGCTCTTGAATTTTGTGCGGAGAGGATCTTTGGCCCATGTTTCTGCGAGAGCCGGTGCTTCGTCCTTTTCTGCAGGGAACCCTGCGCTTTCTCGTAATTTCTCGACCTCGTCTCTTACTCTCCTGGCCACCGATATTCTTAACTCAGTAGCCTCTGGGCCATTTCGGAGAAGTTCTGGGTCACCTTTCGCAACAAGCTTGCGCCATGCTGCCCGCTGGTGACTAAAGAGCTGATCAACGTCTGTCGGCTCACCTATCACTATCTTCACGGTCTTTCCAATACGAGGCGCCCATCTGGGCCATCCTCTATCCTCGGCCATAATGTGCTGGGTACCATGAACGAACATGGGGATGAACTCTGGAGCCGGATCAGATTCGAGAATCAGTCGAGATACACCCCATTTGAAGTAGCGCAATCCGCTATCCGGACTTTGGTGACAACAAGCCTCTGGAAACACGTGGACCCAGGCATTTCGATAGGCTGGGTAGGCAGATGGCGCTGGAAATTGATCAACGCCGTTGGTAGAGAAGAAGAGAGGTTGAGGAACTGCAGGAGGTCTTGTTGAGGCAGGAGTTGCAGAGAGAGGAGAGTCGGAGGCTGTAGACCATGAAGCTGGTGATGGGCCGGATAGTAGCTTGACAGCCTGTGCCATGGTTGGCTGGTATAGACCACCATAAGGAGAGTACCATAATCTGTGAGTGGGCAGAACCTGACCAAGACTGAAGAATGTCGATGTGGCTCTGTTATTTGTGTTGTTAGCTGAATATTCACTCACTCACTCGCATATGATGGTCTTCTCAAGACTTACTTATTCTTGAAACATATATCATGCGCCCCAAGACCCCATCTCATGTTGACTGCGTCAAAGAAGTACCGCATTGGTAGCATGCCCCAAATAAGAGGATCATCAAGTCTATATGTATGGCAGATGGTTAGCAAATGAACAGTAATGTTAAATCGACATGGCATACACTGCTACATGATTACATACAGTGAGCAGCCCGCGCTCACGCCCTTCTCTTTTCCTACGATCAAGAACCCCCAGAAGCCCTTCTAGGCCTGTAACCTCGAGGGTATTGAAGCCGTTCATGAATACTCTTGAGAATGCGCCAACTGAGCCCATGACAGTCGCCGAGGCAATGCGCCATGGCAGACTTGGCTGCGCAGGAGGATCTGAATCTGACATGGTAACGACAGGCTTGAGAAGATATCAAATTATCATTGTAAAACAGAGACAATATTATAACGCGAGTATTCGTTAAATGGAAAAAGACAAGTCTAGACAAGTGCTTTATACAAGTATTTGATCGGAGAGAAGCGGCTCATAATAGACCCACCTCCAACTTTTTTCCTGTTTGCTTACCCTGTAGAAATGACATGGGATCCCTAGACTGGGCAGGACAGGACAGGATAGGCATGTGCTGGGGTTACATTGCAACTAAGTTAAGTTAAGTTGACGTTTACCTCAACGTGTATTTGAACATCTATCACTTCAAATTTGTTCTTGTCGTTCGTAGGCGAGTATCACTGGGGAAAACTAGTCTTTCTCAATCACATCGAAATCAGATTTACGAGCTTCAGGACACTGCGACATAAAATTCCCCTCTACCAGCTTCTATCAACAATAACGGAGCTCTCCCAAGCCAGATAACATCATGGTATCAGCACACAGTACGTTCCTTATGATACCATCACAACTGCTGTCTTACCAAACTAACCCAATTAATCAATCAGGTAAACGAAACACCTCCCGTCCAGTCTTCACCTCTCACGAACGCGCCCTCGCAAAATCCCACTGGTCATCTTCGTCCGCTCGCCTTCACCGCGACTCATTCCTCCCATTTGGCTCCTGTGGTCTGTGTCTCAACATCGCCCGCGATCCCGTCTCATGTCGACGCGGCGATATATTCTGCCGTGAATGCGCACTATCGAACATACTCACGCAGAAGAAGGATATCAAACGCGCCCAGAAGGCACGCGCCGCTGCTGAGGAAGAGGCCGCTAAGCAAAAAGCGCACGAGGATGAGCTGGATCGCGAGCGCACCATTCAAGATTTTGAGTTGACGCAGGCTGGTCTCGATCGCAAGAACAAGGCAAACGTAACCAAGACCGACGATGAAAAGGTGGATGCGACGATCAGCGATTCGAACTCGCAAGCTTTGGTAGTAGGTACGAAGCGTAAGTTTGAACTCGACAAAGACGAGCTGGATCGCATTGCGCGCGAGGACAAGGTCAAAGCCAGGAAAGCGCTGGAAGAGGAAAAGGTAGGAATCTCAACCCTACAGTGGTGTAGTATTTCGTGTTGACTCCCTATCGTACAGGCTGCGAAACCACATCTCCCATCATTCTGGACTCCATCGCTTACACCAGACGCCCAATCAAGCAAACTCCCACCAGTTGCGAAGAAAAACAAGACCGTACCAACATGCCCAGCATCTGCATCCGACAGTCCCCACCCTATTACCATGCAAAATCTCATCACAATTAACTTCAACGAAGAGGAAACGTCAAAGGGCAAGCAGAGGACTTGCCCGTCATGCTTAAAGATGCTCACAAACGCCTCCAATCCCATGATGACCAAAGAGTGTGGTCATGTTTTGTGTCACAGTTGCGTTAAACAGTTCATGATCCCATCATCCAAAAAGACATCTTCTGAGGATGTTCCACCCCTGACCTGCTACGTCTGCGACGTACCTCTGACCTCCAAGTCACACAAGACAGATACCGCCCCTGGCTCTTCGATGCCTGGCTTGATAGCCCTCCAGTCCGAAGGGACAGGCTTTTCAGCTCACGGAGGAAACACCGTGGAGCGATCGAGCGTCGCTTTCCAATGTTGAGAATCTCGCACTGAACCACATCCCATCACTTCATCCGCAGCCTTCGCTGTCGCAAGTAGGGCAACAGCATCATAAACCATACACGAACAACAAACCGATGAATAACACCCTTGGTGAGCATTGTCAATCCGTGACTGAAGAAGCTCTTGAGAAGCTCTCCCTGAAGTCCAGCGTAGAGTGCTTTCATACCCTCGTTGGTAATGATGCGAGTAATGACGCCAAATATGGACTGATTGAGAAGATCAAGTATCCTCCGCAGTATATGCTTGCGCTTCGAATTTCCGCTCTGCCCTTTCTCCACATCAGCATCCGCCGTGCTCACCGAGCTACCCGCCATTTGAAGGCGCGTCTTGCCCGTCTGGAAAGGATATGTGATGGCAGTGGCAGTAGCTTTGCTCGAGGCGGCAATCAAGAAGGCGATCCATGCCACTGGAAAGTCCTCTTCTTCGAGTGCTGGTAAGATCCGCGCTGCCAGCCGTCGATTGACAAAGAAGGTGATGCTGGGATTCAGAGTGAGCATCAGGGTAGCCGAATAGCCAGACCAGAGACCAAGCAATCCGCTTTCTTTTCGAATCTCGGAGAGAATCTCCAGAAGCGACTGCTCACTCCCCAACATCTGCTTTCTCGTGACAACATTCGAAATGGGGGTGGTGAGAGCCCTGGCACACCCTCCAGCGACGGCGCCCACAAGAAGCTCTTCGACAATCTTGGGTTTGCGATGTCGAGGGCGTAGATAGTTGTAGAAGCCAAAGAATAGAAAACTATCCACGACCGACTTGGCCACATCTGTTCCTAGTCCACTGTACAGTGCCTTGATCCCTCCTTCGTTGGCGGGGATGCCTTTGAAAGCTGAAATGACACCATCGTAGTCGCTTGTAGAGCCTCCCGTCTTTCGCTGCGCCTTGAGTCGAGTCGTAACCAGGTCCAATGGGTACAGGGATGCTGTTGATATGGCTGTCCCAACAGAGCCAGATACGGCGTGGCCAAGGGCATTGAGAGCCTGCTGAGACGACATTGTAACAAGATCAAGATACTGAGAATGCTCATCAATGCCGTGAAACGAAGTGATGATAGCTGAAAGGCACGCGCACGTGCATGATGTGAAGGAAGAGTCGCGAGCAAGGCAGCATGGATGTTGAGCCGCATGTAAGTAGCCCTGGTATTATAGCAGGACAGGACGGGACCGCAATAATGAGCGACGCGCGCTATCGCATTCAAGACGTCATAAGCCAACCTCGGCGCGGCCCCACCATCCAGTCACCGCATGTGACCCATGTTCCGAGGCATGACGGGGTATACTTAGAGATGGGAGACTCATAACATTATTGATATCTCATACAAAAGTCAAGTCTTCTAGACCCCGCTGTACAATACTCCTCGTCATAAACAATAAACAGCGTTTGGTATCTCCTCCAAGAATGGTCCGTTACACAACCGACCTTGATACGCTTCCAGAGAACGTGTGTTGGTTCTGTTTTCAAACCTTTACCTGTTCTGCAAGGTTTCATTCTATGCTCTGCTTGAAACTGATGGTTGTCTTTGAGGTGTGAATGTTGCTGTCGTCCGCCCAGCATTATTAAAACCCGCAGTAATGTCAATCTCTCCAGGAGCATCTTCTGAAGCGGGTTGTAGCCCAGGATGGCCCTCGGGAAGCTTCTGTGCTCCAAAACCAGTGACTGAAAAGATATTTGTCCTTCCACCATTGGTGGCCATTTGAAGCTGTTCGTGCAATCTTGCGAGCTGGTATTGTCGTTTTATGGGAGTGAAGGTGGGTTGTGGTATTAGAGGTTGAGGGCGCCATTGTGATAGAGCACCCATCACGGCCGTTGTTTCTTCGTCGGAGTCGACAGGCCCGTTATTGGCTTCGTCTTCATCTTCTATCGGCGCGTTGGCATCAAGCGCTGCCTCTGTTGGAGTAAATTGTTAGTCGTGTCCAGGCAGGGAGTACTAGTGGAGGGGTGGACTAGATCAAGACTTACTCTGCTGCTTCGCTTGATTCTTCTTCTGGTACGCGGCAAGAAGCATATCGTATGGCAAAGATCTTCCTGCGACTGCGCGCTTCGCTCCCATACTATGGCTCTTACATGTCAATGATCTTGCGCATGGCTGTCCATTGGGCAACAAGACACCACACTGCCGCTCCACGTCCACAGGTCCTAGCATCAGTTTTAGTGCAAGCCTCTCAAGAGACCTGTGATCAGTATCTCACCTTTTGGCTTGGGGACCTTGGCTTTCGGCTCATCCTTCTTCTTCTTATTCTTGGGTCCCTTGTCTGGATCACCATCGGCCTTGCGCTTCTTCCCCTTCTTGTCGTCTTCGGGTTTCTTACCCGCGGCCTTTTTGGCAGTCTTGCTTCCAGTCGCTTTCTTTTCAGCTGAGATTCCATCGTCGTCACTGTCATCGTCGCCCCGCTCAACCCCATTCTCTTCGTCCTCTTTCCGTTGCTCTTCTTGTCTTGCTGCCTCTTTTGCCCTTTCTCTTGCTTCGCGAGCTTCTTTCTTTCTTTGAGCCTTCTCTTTCTTTAACCGCAGGCATTGTGCAATATGCGCCTTGGCGGCCGTTTTCAAAACGCTCTTCTTACAGTGCTTGCATTGTTGCAGGTCGGGGCTGTCTTCGAGGGGTCGTCCTGTCGCAAAGGTTTCGCGGGAAGTTTCGTCGAGTTCGTTTACAACAGGACCTGGTGAGGGCGCACCCACAGGTGAGGCGCCGTTCTTCTTCTTGTCTTGGGAACATTAGCGGCTTCGCCAAGCTTGTATAGGATGACCTCAGTACATACTGTTACCCTCAATTACACTACCATCCATCCAGTTTCCAGGTTTGCTGTGTTTTGGCGCTGGTTTCTTCAGCTTGATCTTTCCGTTCTTGTTCTTGGATGCGACTTTGATCGTGCCGTCATCGCCTGCAAGCTGGGTGTTAGTCTAATGCAGTCGCGCATGTGTAGAGTCGCGTTACCTTTTCGGGCATCCGTCCCCATGATGATTGAAGTCAGCGACTAGTACAGTTGCTATTGCAGTTAAACAGTTTCCTTCGTATCGATGATGAACTTTGCTTTGATGGATCGCGAATAGTCTGGCTTTGAAAGGGATGGTCGTTGCGATAAGGCTGGGCTGGGTATGGATGTTATGGTGGAGTTGAAGGTGTGGCTGCCTCAATGATACACGTGCCTGAGCCAGGGTCGGCCCACGCCTACACTATTTCTCCGGGGGGTTTAGTCAGATCCCCACTAACATCTGGGGAAGAGCCAGGCTCTGATGAATGGAAACAGATAAGCACCAATGATAACCAGGTTTTTGAATTCAGGGTGAGATAAGGTTAGATGATCAATTTTAGAGACTGCTGACAAGATCAAAGGATTGTAGCATAGTCCCAAATTGCTACTTTAGCACTAATATGATGCCTCGACAAAGAGTCAGGGCACCTGTTTCTGAAATCGTCCATCTAATGGGCCAGTGAGTGAGTGTGTTAATGATTTTGAATAGTATAAAATGTCTGAGCCATGGTCATTTCCATTAAGCTCTGATAATACTATAGACAAAGAAAGAGTTTATCAACATAAGTTGTGTAATATAGAGGCCTCAGGTGCGAGTAGCAACACTGAGGTTGAGAAGTTATCATGTCTACCACAAGCATAAGTGGCCATGCACCCAATATTCGTTAACCATAACCTTCCGTGAACCTAAAAGTCCAGATGCAATACCCAAACCAGCCAACTCCGGGTGAAGAACGACGCTCGATGTCAGTTTTTCTACCCCTAGGTACCCAAAAGAAGAAACTCGATGCCAATGCAGCCCACAAAGCCAGTAAACACCGAACAAGATGCATTCGTACTGTCCCAGGCATTCCATGATTTTATTCATAACCATACCGATGCCTGGGCGAGTTATCATCACCGCACACTGCTTTCGATCACTTCCTTCTTTATTTTCAGCGAGTCACGATATGCCTTCATGGTGTCCATCATGCACTTGGCATGAAGAATACCCATATCACTCCATACACACTCCATCACTGCCACAACCCAGTCCCAGTATGCCTCTGGGACACCAGGAGCACAGGCAGCAACTTGAAGGTGAAATAGAACAACGGGAAGCCCAGCAGAGCCAGAGCCCGCCCCTCCTGGTCTCTCGACTGGTATGGCAGCCTTTTCGGTGAGAAGCGGGTGTCGCCAATGTGTTGGGGTGCTCACGAGAGTGTCGCGGGCGAGTTTTCTAACGATCTCGTATCGATGTCCGTATTCGGCCAGCGAGATCAAGGGCGCGCTAGATTTGGGGTACGCCTTGATAAATTCGATAATTGTCTGATTCAAGAGAGTACGCGCCCATCGGTAGTGTCCATACATCCGTGCAACAAACATGTCGAAATAGACATGACACGTGCCATCGAATACCGCAGCTGGTGGTAGGTGTTCCGCTTTCTCTTCGCGAAATCGCCAAGTAGGTCCAAGATTTCGTTCCCAACTAAGGAATGACTCGTCAATATCTAATAATTGCTTCAAGGTGGACACTATGATAGAACGACCGTCGACCAGAGCATGAGTCTTGATGTATGTTGAGACCTGAATGAATCGCCCAATTAATGGGCCGAGATCGGTAGCAGGATGATCGGCTGGGTCAAGGAGGGTTCTTGCAAACGAAATCCATTCGAATAGGGGGTCTGGCAGGGGTGTTGCGGACATGTGAGCAGGTATAAACTGAGCAACTATGTGAGTAAATTGGGACGATGTGCTTAGAAACCATGACATACAAGAGAATAAGACATTTGTACCATGGCACGAACACCGAGGAAAGCGGCCGCTGGCATAGGTAGCCATCGTCGCAATAGAGCAAGCCCGCCCATAATGTGCGCATGAACGTGCCCTAGTCCTTGATAGGCTCCTTTGACAAGCTGGAGACGGGTGTTAGCATATCAAAAGCCAAGATTGGACAGGAGAATGGTAGATCGGGGAGATGGGGCTGACCATGCGGGTGTGTTGGCTGGCATTAGGGGTCGGGGCACAAACCTCGAACATGGCAAGCATGACGACGGAGCGCATCGTGACCTCAAAATCCGGCATGCTCGAGGTCTGTACGAGGCGACCAGTCTGGCGCAAAGCCAACCCATATCGTTGACGGGCTATCGTCATCATGCTGGAATCGTCTTTGAGATTGGAAAGGCTAGCGAGGCCAACCGCGGCCATTACGTCTTGAACAGCAGGGTCCCATAGCCATTCCGTGTGTGACAAATCGCCGGGGGACCTGGGGCTCATCTGGATGGCCTATTAGGTAACGGTTGACATAGAACTGAACGCCCTGCTCCTCGAGACTTGGATCGATTGGCGGCGAAAGCCTTGGTGGTCGTATAACGATAGGCTGTACAGTGGAAGCATTTGAGGTCGTATGATATAAAGATGAAGCGGGAGATTGAGGGGTCGGCGATGGTGTTTGCTGGCTCGCAGTTGAAGCAGGAGACGTTGGCCAGCCATCTTTGAATGATTTGTAGGAGGATGCTATCGCTGCGGGACCAGGATAGCTGTGTAGAGATGTTATAGAGGAAGAAGCAGAAACGGAAGAGGCTTGTGTAGAGCTGTTGGACGAGTAAGAAGAAGCCAGAGAGCTGGAGGATGTTTGTGTTGATAGGCCCTCAGAGGATTCACCAACACCCCATTGTGCATGTGCTTTTTGTATCACCTTGCTGCTCTCGTCACGAAACATGAGGGAGAGCTGGTCACGATAACCAGGGCACTTTTTCCCAACCCGAATACATTGTGAGCATTCCGGTTTGATTTTGTCACACTGTTGAGTAGAATTGCCAATTAGTTAAAGCCCATGAACTACTGTATGTGTGGAGAATCGCAGGCCGTGGATGACTCCAGCGGATTAACTCACCTTGATACGTCGCACGCGACAGTTCTGGCAGCCCTGAGAGGCTTTCCCACAGTAGACCATGGTCGCTGAGGGCTTTTGAATCACGACGGTGTCTTGCCGAGAGCTGGACACCGTCGATAATCGGTAGGTCCGGGGCAGTGAGATCGGTAGCACGGTGACGGAGTTCGTGGAGGCGGGTGGGTACCGGATATACCCTGATTCCAATATATAAGTAGTGACGGAGGTAGCAATTGCGCTCGCCCAATGCCACAGGCTATGAAACAAGTAGCGAACCGCTATTGGAAACCTGGGTCAGTTTGTTGATTGAAACCCTGACAGTCGTGTGTTGCATCAGAGCTTGAAACAATAGGGGCGATAGATCGGAAGACAAGGCCAGGTAAATGAGCATCGCCAAGTTGAAGAATGGCAGAAATGCAGTGGAAAAGTGATAGGATGATTAATAACGTCGAATAGCTGCCTCAAGAAATAAGTCCCATCCCGAGTAGGTAACGCGACGAATCGCGTGCAGATTGACCTTGTACTGCTTGCGCTGGCTGTCTCAGCCACTCATCCAGCCCAGAAGCCCAGGGCACAACTTGCTCACTCGCAATTCTGACGCTACCGCTGCCGCCCGTGGCGAAGAGACCTAGAATAGGGAGCGCTGTCGGATGGGCCAGTATCCAAATCCAGTAGGGGACCAGCCGGTGTTGGTGCTGGTACTGGTGCTGGTACTGGTGCTGGATCACAACGGTCACAACGGGTAGACAGATGTCAGGCAAGCCCGTTGTGTTTCCGATACGTAGGGGTGTCCCGCAGCCCAGGGAGCTGGAACTGGAATCGGGACGAGAGGAAAAGGAGGGAGAGGGGAATATGTTGACGTGAAATTGGCGGGGTATTAACTTATGGCCAAGGTAGAGAATAGATGTTTACTTTTGTCGGCACATGTGAGTGAGTTCAGCCAGTCCTCTCCCGTGATTGATTGATTGCGACGAGACCGAGTCAAGGCCAGGACCAGGGCCTAGAGGCTGGTGCTGTGCTGAACTGGCCTGTCTTGGATATTATCGAGTAAGGGTAGGTAGGTAGTGCGGAGAAAGGGTTGGCAGACTGTGTACGGTATATGGTATGGTAGGTATGGGTTGAGGATGAGAGTGATCTAAGACGAAATAGACATGACGTCCATATAGAGAACGGCCTAATAGTATGCCCCGTCGGACTTTATGGGAAATACTGTCAGAAAAGTCGTTGAAAGATTAAAGATCAAGCAAGGATGAGAGTCTAAGTATGGTAAAGTAGAGGACGGAAACGGAAGCCATCCATGGATGATGGGAGGTAGGTGCTTAGACGGGACAGCCCAAGTAGTGGACCCGGCGTCCTAATTAGACTGCCTAGAACTAGGTACCTATAACTAATAGGCACTACTAACTGCTAGGTACAGCGGCAGTGCAAAATGCTTGCCGAACCGACCTAAAGCCGTGGGCACTCGCCGCATCGTATCGTATCGTATCGTACCGTACCGTATCACACAATCTATGATATTGAGATTTCAAGCTGTCAGCATTTTAATTAATGTGTGGACCCGAATAAATGCTACCTCTGACGGTTGTATCGAGGGAATTACCCATCGATCATACCTCATCTCGGCGATCGTCAGCCAGCATTGTTGAACTCCAACCCATTCGATGGCAACGTAGCTGACCGAAATCCGCACAGAGATCAGGAGGTCAGCTTCTGCCCAAGGTCATCACAAAAGCCCAAGCCCAGGATAATACCGACATCCTGGATACTGGGAAGGTCCTTGAAGGTCTCGATGAGGGAATGAGGGCCTCTAGACTATCGCTCAAAGTGGACTGCCAGGACTGCGTGATGTGGTGCGAAGTGCCACTTTGGATGGTCTAGGCCAACAGGGACCACCTTGCTATTGATCACAACTCACAACTCGGGAGGGGAAATTTGAAAGGATGAAGGTTTGCAAGGTGATGAGAAAGGTGGAGGTGTCATAAAAGGGGGACACAGAGGCAGCCATACGGGATCATTGGAGGGTAAGTTGGAACTAACGTTAGTCTTAGATGGACGTTTTTCTCAATGGTTTCTGATAAGTTAGGGGTTCCAGTATGGAAAACCTTACCCGCACGAGCTGAGCTGTATGAGAAACAGGAAGGATAACCCAGCCAGGCGAAGCTTTTAAGCTCTGGTCGCCAATATTAAGGAGGCAGGGGAATGTTGATTGCGGAATGGTCCATATTGCCGTTACCATGGGAGTGGGTAAGGCTGCAAGATACTCACCAGGAGACCAGATGAAAATGGAACGGCAGATGTTTTCTGTTGCTTACGATATCAAAACACGGCACGGCAGAGACCACTTGGCGCGTGGCTCTTTCAGCAGCCATCCCAGTACGGGAGTTACGGAGGTAGGGAGACGACTCGTGCAATACAATACGCGCATTAATTCATCATTTCAAAATCGACGACAAAGTTTGGCCTCACAGACACAGACACAGACACAGACCTTGAACTGACATTAGCTCTTGGACTTTATCGACATGGCCCGTTGCGAGAGTACGTACGTGCACTCTCTGGCTTGGCATAAAGGTTTCAGCTCTTGGAGAGCGGTGTGTTCACGAAAACTCGAAAGAGGACCAACTAAGGGCATTGCATCGAAATAAACGCAACAGAGGCTTTTATAGGTAGTCCATCGACTTACATGTTAAATCGACAATTCATCAATACCCGGACAAAAGCCGGCTCTCGGCCGAACCGATACTACAGGGCTGCAGATTTGTCTCGGGGCAGTAAGGCTGGTTGGCCTTTACGCCCGTCGTATCTGAACGAGCTGCCTGATTCGTAATGATCCAATGCTAATGACACAAACCGAGCGGGCGGATTTATTAGTTACAGCACCTACATAATACTACAGTGGGATGCAATAAGTTTGAATACCTTTTGAAGTACTGATACCCCCTGTCTAGCCTATTTGGAGTTCAGCCTGCTTCTAATTTGAAGAAGAAGCTCGATCTAGCCAATCACTATATACTTATTAGCCGTGCAAAAGCTGATATGCACGTGGTAGCTGGCTCAAAGAGGCTAGCGGCGAAAGAAGATACACGCCCGGTATTCAAACTTTTTGCATCCCACTGTAAACTCGATGACGCGCGCAGCTAGACTTGGGGCCAATTTGGCGACTCAGGACTGCAGGTCGTGCCAAGAATCCAATCTAGAAGCATCCAATGTTGACCGCCAAAGGCCTTGCTTTTATTGCCCTCCACTGTTTTTCTTGACTGCGACTTCGGTAGATTCTCAGGAACATTGAATGCCAAGTCGGAACCTAAGCAAGTGCCATCAAAGCTTTATAATTATAGAATCATATTGGCTTCTTCTTTAACCGTTGAAATATGCTTTTTTAGTTGTGGCTGCGCTGCACATCCGTGTATCTTTCAGCTTCTTGAGCTCCTAAGCTCTTAGATGACCCCTCCGACAAGACAAGACCAGGGTAGAGAATGACGTAGTTGACACATCCAACTCTACCTCGGCCTTCCCCAGATAGGTTGTCCGGTCCAACACCAAAAACTCTGACACAAATTCCTTGGCTTCAGCATAAGTTAAGCCACAGATGCTTAATCTCTGTTTTTTCTTTGGTTAGCTATATTCTGCTGCAGGTTTCTTCCTCTTCAGCCACACTCACCCTTGTCCCCTTGTACGTCCGCCTGTGGAGGGCAGCGCAACGTCATGACCTCTTCAAAGACCAACCTTTTACATCATCCATCCAACCTATCCAAGCCTGGAATATTATGGGAACACTGGATGCTGAAACGAGAGGCCGGGGATACGGCTCAGAGCATGCTGCAGTAATCTAGGCCCTGTCAGCTCCATCGATCGACCGCGGCGTCATAACTTGAGCCGCCACATACGGATGATGGACTCTTCTGCCTTGACACGAATGGGTACTTTTGGTCATGCTCTACAGCAAACAGGTACAATGTTGCACAACTTTGACTGGTTAGACCCGGCAAATAACATGAATCCTTCCAAGGGTACTTTCTAAATGGCTTCTATTCATAGCATTCATGATGTATACTACTGACTGAGGTGTTGTACTATTTGTGTCCCTCGCTTGGTTGGGTTAAACAAACAACGACGTCAGACCTACCATACCACCTCCCCCTCTTTGATTCTTACCTTTCTAAAGCTGAAGGACCTTTTATTTAAACTTGAACTTCCCCGTGACGCTCCCGCCCTTTCTTTATCATTTCAGCTCTTTAGTATACCCCATCTCGCTCCCAAGATACCCAGCCATTCACGATTCAACTGCACGACAACCAAGATACCAAACTTACACAACAATCACAACTAAATCACAATGGAGACCATCAGCAACCTCACTGCCGCCGCCTCCAAGGCTGTTTGGGGAGACAGCCAAACTGCCAACAAGGAGCCCGTCTCCGGAGTCCAAGGTGACACCAAGCAGGGCGAGCCCTACGATGCCGGCAACCTAGGTACGACCTCAACGCCTGCACTACACAAACAACTACATTTGAATGATATCACTGACATGGCGTGGTCTAGAAACCCCCCAGCAAGAAAAGGTGGCACAAAACTTTGGCAGCCACGGTGAGGAACGCGCAACAGGCCTTGGACATGAAGCCCCCGTCTCCAAGCCCACCGAGACGACAAACGCTGCTTCAGCCACACCTTCAGTTCCCGCACCCAACCCTCACTCAAAGGATACCTCTGCCGGCCAGAATGACACCCGCGACCCGGCGCAGGCGGACAAGGGCAACAAGGACCTCCACGACGTTGACGACACCTCTGAGGGCACCGACGTCAAGCTCGGCGAGGGTCCTGGACCTCAGCCTATCGAGAAGCTTGCCAAGGAGCATGGCGGTGATGCAGGCAATGCTCCTGTTGAGGGAACTTCTCACAAGCCTACTGAGGTTGGCTCTGAGGGAGCCACGGAGTCATCCAAGTCTGAGAATCAACCTCATGACCCCAAGGAGGACGAGTATGTCACTGCTAGCGGGTTTGCAGCCGATGGTGGTGACTTTGATGCTTCCAAGCCTGGTGCTGGACGTGAAGCTGACCGTAAGTCCACAATCGAAATGCCTAATGTTTCGTTATACTAACGACTGTCAGGCCTGATGGAGCAAAAGGGTATTCATATTGGCGAGAGCGGAAGCTCAGATCACTCCAAGACCGAATCGCACTCCAGCAGCAAGCACCACGGTTCTGATGAGAAGAAGGACAAGCCAAGCATCGGCGAGCGCATCAAGGCCAAGCTCCACAAGCACTAAAGGGGAATAAATGTCCTGATGTTTGAAAGAAATATGCAAAGTTAATGATGGAAAATGATATCCCACACGGCCGTTTCGGCGCTTTATTTTTCAACTTATGCCCAGTTACTGTTTTGGTCGTGTTTTTAACTAGTTACTCTATCTAAGTAGTTGGCACCATTATTATGGTCATTCACTCAATGCTAGCCGAGACACGGACTGTCTTGATGAATCCGGTACCGCCTTGTCGTGATACATGATTGGATCCTATGCGAGACCTCGTTTCGGTGCTGTCAGCAACACGTTATTATCAGACCAGGCCCCTTGTCAGGTGGTGGCCTGGATGCGGCCCGGAGTAGCGGGATGTCGGGCAAGCTGGGGTAAAGATACACGAGACGGGGTGTGAGATACCGACGGATATTGCATATTCGTTTGTTTCTGATCAGCGTTCCTTGCCTATGGGTAATTGAACCTAAATTCCGGGGAAATTATCAGATACATCAACGTGATTCTCACTAAAGATACATCGATTCGAGAGTCATTGCCAACTCGCCCGTGATATGAATAACCAAACTGCCGTGACAGTCCCTTGTATGAACTATACCGATACACAATCATGT
Organism: Fusarium oxysporum f. sp. lycopersici 4287; assembly: GCF_000149955.1. Classification (NCBI taxonomy): domain Eukaryota; kingdom Fungi; phylum Ascomycota; class Sordariomycetes; order Hypocreales; family Nectriaceae; genus Fusarium; species Fusarium oxysporum. Next base: position 1,911,922 of record NC_030994.1, on the reverse strand, counting down.
TGTTTTTTAAAATTGACCATTCGCTCCACTAGATGCTTCCCATCATATCATGCGCCGTACCTCTGGGGACTTTCAGGTATATTCAATCCTCGTGCGGCCAGCGTACACTTGCAAATGCCATCGTCAGTGTCCACCAAGTTTCCCAATTCCTCTCCCATGCAGGCTTTCTCCATATGGATGCTGGTGCGCCGAGTAAATTCATCATCAAATAACCCATTTCTTCACGTAAAGGTTGCTTCTCGGCCGTGCTCGGAGCCTTTGTCAAAATGCCTCTCCCAGCATTATGAATGCCCTGCCGAGCATCTCCGCACTTTGGAACCCCCTGTCACCAACCATTTCCCACCACACCAACTTTTCCGGGCCGCCTCCCGACCATGCGGTGCTGGCTGTTTTGTGCCGCTTCCTGCCACTATCAATCGTGGGCGGCGTTCATCGCGTGATATCCGCCCCAAGTAATGGTCACTCAGGACTATCGTGAGCTCTGAGGATCGGTGGCGGGGTCGTAGTACCACCCCTCCTGGTCCCTCCTCGATTATGTTGTGCATGCCTTGTTGCTTGAAAGAATGCAGGCTGCATCGATCATTCAAACAGTTGCAAGGGTTCGGCGTTTATAGGAACCCAGACTCGGCCAAGACCCTGTAATTAAGAAACATCAAGTAAGCATATGTCTCTTCATCTTAACTGAAGACGGCAAGCCACTAATGCGAAGTGACCTCCACCATTGTGCAAAACTAAACCAGGGGAACTTAGAAGAAAGATGGCACCGCTCCATACGATGCGGGCGTATTCCGCAATGCAACATACCTCACAATCTTCTCATCCTCTCGCTCACGAGGCTCAACTTGCAAACTCTTGTCATACATCTCGTGAACATCCCCAGCGGCCTGCATGTTGTTCAAGATGTAATCTTGCAGCTCAGGCACTGGTTGCAGTGAGTACCCCACGTTCTGATACTGCTGAATATCGCGAATGACCTCAGCAGTTTTGGCACGTTTAGCAAAGTTAATGAGGTTAGTCTTCTTGATGATGGACGGAATGCCATCCTCAATGAATGTCAGATCAGTTAAATAGACACCTTTGCTGTTTGTCAGTACTGTGATCTGTCACCTGCTTTTCGGGAAAGGGGGTCCGTACCGAAGAAAGGGATACAAGGGGGGTTGGCTGCATGAAGAGCCTCTCGGTACTCTCCGAAGTTCTTGGTGCTTGCCATCACCCGCCGCATCGATTCTAATGTAGCGTGTGTACGTTGGGGTACCTGGTCCCATGTTCGCTTAAGACGAGCGATGGGTGCAGTGCCCAATGCGGAAATAATCGATGTTAGTGTTGAGAAGTTGTTCAGGGAGCGGCAACGCTATCGGTCAGTTAGCAGGGGTTCCAATGACCCGACATCATATCCTTAGTTACTCACGTCAGCAACAGAAACGAAGTGCTTGATAACAACCACTCGCTTCTTGACTTCCATTTGCGCCAGAATCATCTCAGCGACCCAGTTGGTCATCTGGTTAGAGTGGAGGATAAGCGCTTTAACGTTGGGGGCCAAATCAGGCTCGCCCTCAGGGACCTTCTTCTGCCACGTCTTGTTCAGACATTCTGTCGCCTTAACCTTGCCGTACAAGCGGGATTCGACAATGGTGAGCTGGCGGGCAAACTCAACGACGTCAATATCCAAGAACTTGAGCTTCTTCATGTTCTTGGGCATGATCGGCGTTGGCGTGTTCTGGTTCACTGTTTGAATCATCCTGCGAGCGCCAGCCTCCTTTCCACTGAGCCTCTGATCAAGGACCGCCATTAAGGGTGCTGAACCAGGAGTTTCTGTAGATTTGACTGTGTCTTTAGCGAAACTGTAGACATCACGAACAAGTTGTTTTGACTCGTCGTTGTAATCCTCCATCCAGAAATTATCGAACCAATTCTTTAGAATGTTAACAACACGGAAGCGAATAAGCTTTTGCTTTCGGTCCCTCCAAATCTCGAAATCCGCCTGTGACAGACCTTCTGGCGGTTGGATGTTGAATCGTTTGATAAGCATCTCGAAAAGTTCCCGAGCTGTTGTGAATGATCGGTAAGTGAGAAGGAAGGTATTGTTGAAGTTCGAATCGAGCTTGTCGTGACGAGTTAACTGTTCAACAAGGGCAAGGAGAGATCCTCCCTTAACAGTAGGTGGTGAGGTCTTGCTGTCCCAGGAGACTTCATGTTCATAATCTAGGAGTAAGAATTCTGGTGTATCTTCGGTCACTGGAACTTGAGGCGAAGGATCTTCGCCAAATATCTTCTTGACCTTGGAATAATCGCCTCTGCGCATATTGCCAGGAGCAGGCTCGCCTTCGGTGAAAGATTGTGATGTGATAAGTGGCGGTCGTACAGGAGCAGTCCTTGATTCTGTTCGCTGGTGTGGTCGGTCATAAGGCATTGTCTCGCCTCGTTGCAGGGTGCTTCGAACAAAAGAATTCTCCCGAGGTCGTACTTCAGCCTGATGTTGTTGCATGTTGATTTGAACCTGTTCAGACAATAGTTGAAGTGAGAATCCGATATGTGAAGAGTTAGTTTCCAGGGCTCTGGCACATTGTCTGACATATTCCAGACGGTTTTCCAGTGCTTCACCACGGACTTCGGACCATTCATCAGCCAAGGGTCCGGCGACAGCTTGACATCCAAGAATAAGATCAGAGATATTGTCGTAAAGGCTCTGCTTGTGTGTTCCGAGGTCAGCTAACTGAGGCGTCTGGAAGCTGTTGCCAAGGGAAGACAAATCGATCGATTCGATCATGGCAATCCATTGTCTGAATGTGTCGAGTACCCTACCACCGGCAAAACAAACATTGTTTCCGATAACTTCATGCCTGTAGGGTGTAACGATTTTCTCTAGGACGACCAGGCTCTTGTCGAGCTCTCGGATGCTGGATACCAAAATACGCTTCTGTTCGTCCAGTCGCTCAAGCATCTTGTTGTCGAGAATTGCAGTTGGCTCTACAACGCCCTCTTCATCTTCGAGGAAGTTGGCTGTGATTTCATCTCGAGGGCCCAAGCCGTTGTTTTGCCAACTTCCACCTGTATTACTACCAATCACAAAGCCTGGGAAGAGTCGAGGAATTTCCTCGCCTCGTTGTTGTCGAGCCACTTCCACATAGCTGTATACGCCCATGAGAACTCCGTCAGCTTCCTGGAGGCATTTCTGGATAGATTCGGCATTGGGCCAGTCTGCAGCTGCTATATGAGAAGAGATTACGAGCTTGGAGAATTTGGACATCATGTCTCGAAAGTGAGGATAGAGAGCCTTGTTCGTTGAAATAATAGATGGCTGACCAGAGTGGTTATCGGTAGTCCCTGACCCAGCGGCAAGTAGCAGTCGTAGATGGTCAGATATGTCTTCGGCTTTTGCTACGTATTCTGAGCGGTTATTGTTCATGATGGCTTCCCGATACCGATCGATAGCACGTCGCATATTAGAGACAAGAAGAGTCCAGCTAAGTGAAGGCGTAGAGCCGTCGTCGAAAAACGATCGAGGAACTGTAGCTGTAGTCGGTAAGTTATAGGTGGTGCTAGTAAAAGAGGTCGCGGATGCTATATTAGGGACCTGTCCTGCAGCAAGGTGGCCATTGGACGAGGCGCCATTTCGCAGACGGCCAACAGGCGATGCGCCATTGATGGAGTCCATGGAAGTTGATGGGGATAAGGCACCGAAAGAGGCACGTTTAGTATGCTAGTGAGTGTTAGCAACCGGGCCATTAGAACATCAAGTTTACGAGCTCGCTGTGTACCTTGGAACGACGTGAGGCCAGTCTAGATGAGTCGCCCTCGGCCTCGGATGCGGACGTCAGATACTCGTCGTCCTCATCTTGAGTCAAACCACGGGCCATCATCTCAGGAGGTGGCCTGGTTTTGTCGGGGATATTGACATTCATTCGATCTCGTGGACCAGTCTCGTTTGAAGATACGGGAGACTCCAGGGGCAGTTCCATGCTGCGGTCTCCTGTCATCATATTGTAATAGAACAAGCGCCCGTCGGGGGTAGCTTGTGGAATCCAAAAATCGGCCCTCGAACTATCTCCTCCGTCGGTCCCCTCGAGGGGCAACGCGATAGGGCCGTCTTGTTCGGAGTCGTCGTCTTGGTCATATTGGTCGTCGTACATCTCAGGATCTTCGGCATCATCCTCGACAGCGTCAAAGGTTCCATTGTGGGCGCCGTCAGGTATATCGTCGGGACTCGTGATAAGCTGACAGTAGTTGCTAGGGAACCAGCCTCGAACACCATTTATAACGCCATCCCACCAGCCGCTCTCGAGCTGGGTGATGACTTGAATTACATCTCCTTCGTGGAAACTGAGACTAGTGCGATCGTCGGCCTCGTAGTCGTAGAGGGCGCGGACATACATGGCCCCCATTGGGGCGGTACCGACGATGCCGTTCATGAGGCCCCAGGCGGGATCAGCCCGAGTTGTCGAGGATTGTTGGTCAGAAGCTTGAACGGAGGCAGCAGACGTGATGCGCACGGAAGCGGACGGTGAGTCGCCGGAGGGGTCGTGGATAGTGCGCGAAGAGTGGATACTTGGCGGCACGGCGGCGGTCTGTATCTTGAGCATATTGCGGCTGCAAAGCTCACCTCAGGGCATGATAGAAAGCGGCAAGCCTATTGCTCATCAAAAGGATGCTGTTTCTGGGGATTTCGGTTCGTGACGCTGACGCAGACGAGGCGACGCAGCAGCAGCATGCCACGAGAATTACAAGGAGTCGCAGGAGTCGTGGGAGGTTGCAGGCCTTGCTTGCTCCAGAAAGCAGAGAACGGACAAGAGGGCCAAGAATCCAGGGGGGGGTTGCTGCTTAGAGGGGTGATCGCGCTGGGACCAGGCTCGGATGCGAGTGGACGGCGAGGGGCTGACAGGAGCAGGAGAAAGCCCAGAAGGGAAGAAGACAACCTGCAGCGACAGGCGATTTGGCTGAAACGATACTAGGATGGACAGAGTAGGTTGGTCGAAAATACTGTACGCTTCCGTTGGTGAAAAGACGGTATAGAAAAATGACTATCGGGTCGGGTCAGGTCAGGTCAGAAAAGTGACAGTCAAAGATGGCGGCCTGGCTATTGGATTTGGCAATGAATAAGGGACGGGATATAGGGGGGCCCAGTATCAATAACCTCTCGGACAGCCGCAATAGACAAGTTCGTGGTCGCCAGGCCCGTACACCAGAAAGGAGTGGGTGCTTTGGAGTTTTTGGCGACTCGATCGAATGGAATTGAAGAATGTAAAAATGTTGATGTGGGAGCGATGAAGGAGAGTACAGTAGATTTCTCCGTCCTTGCAGTTGAGTTGCACCTATCTACTGTGCTGTGCTGTACCTGGCTACTGTAACTTACAAGATGGGCACTACCTATACACTAACAAGAGCAACCTGAGAATTTCCATGCCCTCCACCAATGGATGGAATTTCTCCACTGGAAAAACCACGTCTCAATGAAACCCTTCAGGTCCCGTCCGTCAGCCCTTTTTGGCAACTCATTAGGTTTCCAATTCAGTGACATTCAAAAGTAGAAACGGGGCCGACACAACATAGCCGGCTTCTAGGTCTACTTGCTACATCCATACAACATCTCAGGCTGTTGTTACGGCTGGGTTGCAGCGGCCAGAAGACGCCGAGATGAAGCGTAATAGTAGTTCACCTCAATAATACGTATCGACCTAGTTAGTGTGAGGAGATGGTGCTGGCAAACAACAACCATTAAAGAAGCCTATCTCTAGGTGGGCAAGGTGACTGGCTGTGTTCAAACCCCCCAGCTGATACCTATCCTCGAGTGGACAAATTGCCAGAGAATCAAGATACAGGTGTTCTTGTTGCCTCATCTCTTAGACTCTCTGTCATGTGTGTTAGATCGCCGAAAACTTCAATTCAGTACCTCTTGACGTTTCGTCGTTCCGACCGGAAGGTGCAACAGGTCGTTCTTTGACACACGACTTGTACAATAATAGAGCCATTAACAGACCTCTCATAGGTACTCAACACCGGTTGATACAGGGTACGCACGATTCAGGAGGGGGAGGGGCCTCGCGAGTGGCTGGTCGCTCGTTCTCCTGTTCCCTTTGACTTAAAATGTCCAACGAATGAATTGACAGTATCGGATATCATGCAGCATGCAAGTGATGAGTGTGCAAACAAGAGGCATTGTCCAGCCAGCGACTGCAGGTGACGGCTCTGTTTGCTTTGCGGCAATCAACCTCTTGCATATCGACACGAAGAAACGATGCTCTCCTGTTTGTTTTACTCGTGCGCACAAGTGAGTCAGCAATGATCAGGTCAGATCGGTTCGTGGAGGCCGGATAACATCACCGAATCCGTACTAACATGACCTTAACGGGTTGTTACTATCGCACAACGCGCTCTCTGCTAAGTGACCGATAAGACAAGTCTACCTGGTTGGGTCCCCTGCCCTCCAATCTTACTTTCGTCGTCCTGTTCTTCGGCTAGGGGACGTTAAGAAAACGTAAGACCTGGATTCTAATAAGTGACAAAATTACTCAGACGAGTTTGAAATACTTCAAGACGAACTTAGCAGCCTCTCTGACTGGTCATTTTCCGTCCCCTACTCGCAGCCAGGAGGTCTGGCTCAAATATTAGCCCATGGTGACGGTGCCATGCGAGTCCGTCTCCATGACTACGGCGACGATGTGCACGTCCATCATTTCCCCTCCATCCCACCACAACGCTATCTGCGGAGGGAGGTGCTGGCTTGGAAAATCATGTGCATCCTCTTGACAGCCTCAAAGCTATTGCGCAGCTGTGGCTGGTTTTGCGTTATCTGTGTGTGATATTGGGGTTGCATTCCGTTAGTCTTTGAGTTTGATGGGAGGGTCTCTAGCAGGCCACCAACAGAGAAATCCCACAAAGGGTGAATTCAAACGAACGGAACCAGGGAAAAAGTACACAGGTAGGAGCAAAAATGCACTCCACCATCCATCGCCTTGACACCACGTGGAGCCTGACCAAATTCATGGCTCCCTACACCGGGAGACTGCCGCGGACCCGCCCGCTATTGGCGTGGATCTCGTAGCTTTTGCTCTGGAAACGCAAGGGTCAGAGGAAATTACGCATCATCTTTTAAGGTTCCAGGCGTTTCACAGCCAGTCAAGTAAGATGTGAATGCCGTTGAAAGCAAATGATGTATCGTCCCGATCCGTGCCGCCTGAGTTGAGTTGATACAGACTAGAATGGGTGGCTAGAGACTGAGCGCAGTATGCCAGGTCGTCAACGTCTTATTGCAACCATCTAGGTAGTTATTGCAAACGGACGACAACCCCTCACCAGGCGATGAACTTCCCCTCCATCCTTTCCAACATCTGGTGGATTATTAACTGCTGGATCCGTTCGGGCGCCAGTGCCGTCCGACCGTTGCGGGGTATAACAGCATTACAGGACAAATAGGTTGCAGATCCGAGGAGGCCGGAGAGCTGAGAGGGGCTCAGTAGCGCATTGCACAAGTTTCCATTCTTTCCACAGCGAGATGAACCCTTCTAGCTCGCGACTCCCCAAAGCTGTCCGTCATGTTCATTCCTCTCGTAACAAGTTTTGCATTGTGGCTTGTCCCTGGCGTAGTAGATACGAGAATGAATCATTTAATGTTCTGTGCTGCTGAAAGGAGATAAAAAGGATTTTCTCTTGCCTTGCCATTCATGGCTGATTGTAGAAGATGAGTGTCAAGTGTGACGCCTGCGAACTTGCCAATGATCGCTCATGTTTCTCCTGTCGATCTCGCGGACTAGATTCATTATTCACCTCTAATAAGGTATTGAATGATGATGTTGTACATATGGGTTTTGCCTCTTTTGTGGAACGTTCGCATATCTGTGATGTTGTTTGCCTCCCTGCATTTGATTTGGTATTTGTTATCATAGGCCTTCATGCGCCCATACCAACTTGTTCAGATTAACGAGCCCCTTATCAGTTCCAACCTTAATCACGGCACAGCCGATGGTGGTCAAACCAAGTCTCCCTCGCAGACAAATGCTGGGACAGTCGAGAGAAACGGTGTAGCCTACCTGGCCATGACTGAGGTGTTGCAGGTGCTGTTAATGGGTGGAATCAATAGGCGGATGAAGCAATGTTCGAGAGAAAAACATGGATGCCACGGACTGTTTGATAGATCAAAACCTTGGTAGCCGTGCACCACTGATGAGAGGTCGCTTGTTAAGTAGCCCAGTGATAATATGTAGCTGATGATATAAAAAGGTCGATAAAATTAAACACTCCTAACCATAGAGATTAGAGTGTTCCAGAGTCGTGGTTTAAGCAGCGAGCCGTGTCGATGTAATATTTGACACTATGTGCAAGTAGCTGTCAGACGCGCAGGTGCGTACAGTGCATATCAAGCTAGGCCAAGCGTTCTGATACAGGGGTAATTGACACGAATCCGACAGGAAAGTCTCATCAACTTCCCCGTGTAGACCGTCTCCCGCTAGGATTTAACGCGCTTGACCAGGGAGCTTTACAGCAAGTGGGGCGCGGGATGCAAGGCGTGCCCGCGACGACTGTGATCCCAGGCTTTGCGCCGCTGTGCTGGGAACGGGATCCTCTCTGACAGGCCGTGGTGCTATGACGCTACGCCTGAATCGCGTTGGTTGAAGTCGAAGACAGTGCTGGGACGAAATGGCCGTAAAGTACACAGAAGTTAGAACGAGGCGGACCTCCAGGCTCCGAGGCAGGTCCTGTAGAGGCTGCTGGTGATTTTTGGTGGTGATGGAGCTCCCTCAGCTTCCCCGCCTGATCCCTCCGGCCTGGTCTGGATGATTTCATGATTTTTGCGATCACGTTTCCAAGATCTGACTGTTTTGGCTGCTTGGCCAATGCGAGGCGGCTGAGAAATGGCCTTCCCATCTTTAGACTCGCCTGTTGCTGTGTCATCCTGGGTGGCCAACGATAATGCGTGTCTCGTGCCTCGTTTTTCGTTCCTTACGGTACCATATCATCGATTGCGCTGCTTGCTTAGACAGTTGAATCCCTGCTCCTATTGGCTTCCATTCTCCGGCCTCATTCCCCTGTCTCCTGTGTGTCTTTGACAAGCCCCCCGGTTCCCCTTGTCCCGTGGATAATGTGATAGTGGGCCAGTGACCTTGTACCGCCATTCTTCGAGGCGGACAGGACGGATTACGGAGTGAGTGGATAGCCGTTCCCTGTCTGTTCAGCAAGGTATCTCGACACCGACATTGACTCCGACTTTTTGTATCCGTCACCGACTCTATTACCGTCAAGTATACGATATATCGTTCTTGACCGACGGTTCAGTAAACGGAATCGTGTCTCTGACTCTGCGTTAGGGTATGCATGAGAGAGCAAAAATACTTCCCCGTTGTGGGTGTCTCCATTAAACGTCCGCTATCGTTTCCATGTGGATGTGTCCACTCAGGCTGATATAATGAATCGTTGGCGAGAAGAGAGAAGGTTTGGCGAAGCCAAGGCTTGCACCTCTGCAGGAACCCAGGGAAAAGAGTGCACCAAGTGACGAGTTTATGCAAGTATATTTGCATCTCTGTCAAAGTGACAGTGTACCTTGACGATCTCGTGCTCTCAAGTCTTGATGGGTTTACTCCGTCCTTGATTAGCTTTGATTGCTCCGTGCCGATTATCGTAACTTTGCGTGCCGGCCGTAGTGTAAATAGTGCCTGGTCCAACAATCCAGTCCTGTCTGTCTCTCTGCCTTGTCTGTGCTGCTTTTTAATTGACGGATGGCGTTGGCTGCTAGGTTCTCCTGACAGAATTTTCATTGTCGGTGCTCGCTCGCCTTGTCCAAAGCTGAGTTGCTTGCTTCTTGTTCATCCACAAGTAGTTTAGGGGCAAAAACAAATGGCTGAACTGCCCCTCGTCGCCCCTCCACCGAATTGGGCCCCGCTATTGTATCAGTGGAGCTTGGTTCGGTAAGGTCAGGTTTGTGCTCACCTGGTCTGGTCTCCGGTCATGTTCGGTACGAGGTGCTCAGAGGCAGATGCCTGGACTCACAGGGGTGCGATGGGGGCTAACGAGCCTAGCATTACTGACCGAACGCTGGAAGCTGCTGCTGCATAGTGCTGCATTGGTTCTTTCAGTCGCTAAGACCAAGGTACCTAGCACGTCCACGCCCACGATTGCCCGCCAAGGAAGGTCGACAGACACTCCATGCACCTCTCTGTGCTGTGCTATCGGCCTTAGTTTGTCCATGCTTTTTGTGCTGTACTGTGCTGTGCTATGCTATGCTGTGCTTCGCTGGCACGAGTGCTCATTTAGAGCCCAGTCGCTCTCATCACTCACTCGCTCAATCAGCCCAGCCTTAGCCAGTAACTTCTCAGCCACCCCTCTCCCTCCCTCGCTCCTTCCATCTCTCCCTCCTGTCGTCTCTTCTGTTCTCATTCCCTCTTCTTGGTTTTCCATGGATGTTCCCCTCCTTCCCTCCCCACCCAGAAAATAAGTGCCCCCCCAACTCCCGGGTCACTCTCCCCTCCGGATTTCTCCCCCCTCTCTCCCGTCCGCCCCTCTAAGTCTTCTACGTCTGCTCCCCTCGCTTTTATTCCCTTCTTCTTCCAATTCCCCTCCATCACCAGCTCGACTCACCCGCAACCAACTCGCAACACTTCGCCCGTCTCATCACGACCGGTTCATATTTTTCAAGAGGCCATCCAAAGCCTTCATTCCTCAACCAATATCAATAAACTCAGCCTTTCCATGACCATCGATCAATCATATCCAATGACCATCATTACGTTCAAGATCACCGCTTTCACCCTTTAAACCCCACGGGAGCGCGCGCAAGCGAAGAGCTAGCAGTCGAGAGCGAGAGCGAGAGTCACAAATATCCTACGAATCAGACGATATTCAACCATCGTGCTGTCGGGCCCAGCCGAATTGTCCGATTTCCGATCGCAAACTTGCCGTCGTCCTTAGTCGCCTCCCAAATCTAGGAATCGCGACTTGACTACGTCGAGATGCCCGGTGCAAACGTAGCAGTCCTCCCGCCCCCTGCGGCCTCGACAGCGTCTTCGCGAAAGGCCTCGCTGGCACCCGAACGTAAATACAAGTGCCAGTTCTGCAACAGGGCCTTCAGCAGGAGCGAACACCGAAGTCGCCATGAACGATCACGTACGTGTACCACCAGTCAGACCTCAAGCCCTCATGCCAACTTTTCACCCCGCGACCCCTCTTCGCCTGGCCATAGACTAATTCGTTCGCAGATACCAAGGAGCGTCCTTTCAAGTGCATGAAGTGTAGGAGTACTTTTGTCCGCCGTGACCTTCTTCTGAGACATGACCGTACCGTCCATGCCAAGGACGGCGGCGTACCTCTTCACAGCGATGGCAAACGCCGGGCCGGTCCCAAGACTCGCGCTGTCGGTGCCCCTTCAAAATCATCTATCGCTATTGATACTTCAACCCTGGAGCAAATGGAATCTGGTGCTGATGGCATCTTTGACGTTGAGACTGCTGCCATGCTTGTAGCCGATCTGCATCACAAGGCCACCGCCGCTATGCGCGAAGACCATTCGTACGAGGACAGTCCATCGATGGCTTATTCACCCCACAACGCTTCTGCTATGGAGTCTACTGTGACCTACCCTTCCGGCGCCATCGCATTACCTCAGGTTCAGTGGGATGGCTTCATGTCTCAATCAGTCGCCGAGCCCAAAGCCCATTCGATAACGTCCAGTGCATCCGGGTCATTCGAGTCTCAACCTTCTTTCGCCAGCGGAACGACCCTGCAAGCTAATTCAAATCAGCTCCCCCCTATTAGCGGACAGAACTGTAATGGCCTGGTACCGGCTCTACAGTCCATGATCAACTCATTGCCCAATTCTGCCGCTGCGCCACCATCTCCATGGTCGTCAGAGTCATCCAAGCCTGGATACAAGGCCCCTGAAGTGATGGGGGATGATGAGCGCAACGCTATCCTTGACAACATTCGCAGTGCCGACAGCGAGCATGCCATCCCCGAGGGTTTCCGCCTGCCAGGCCTAGGTTCCTTGAATCGATACCTTTCAACATACTTCGGTCTATTCCATCACCATTTGCCTTTCTTGCATCCTGCTTCATTCCATCCCACCAAGGTCTCACCCCAGCTTTTGTTAGCAGTTCTCAGCATTGGCGCTCTCTATGCTTTCGACCAAGAACAAGCATACATGCTCCACATTGGCTCCAAGGTTCTGGTTAACCAGTTCCTACAAAGTAAGGAGAATTTCAGCTCCCGAAAGTGTCCCCTGTGGACCATGCAGAGCAACCTCCTCAACATGATCTTTGCTAGCTGGAGTGGTGACCCTAAGGGCCTGGAGTGGACCTGCTCAATCAAGAGTCTGCTCGCCAACATGGTTGCTGGTAACAGGTACGAGCTGAAGCTTCGCCAAGAAGCTCGGTCAGGTGCAAAGCCCACTCGTGCCGAGTGGGTAGAAGACGAGGGCTGCCGTCGTACATATTACGCTGTCTACATCTTCTTTGGTCTTTTGACACTTACATACAACCACACACCGGCCATCAGTTTTAGCGAGTTTGAAGATTTACAGCTTCCTTCCACCGAAACACTATGGAACTTGCAGGTACCAGACGAGGCCGCATGGCAAGAACATCTGGCAGCTTCCACTACCGTGACCTTTATGGAGGCTCACGACAACCTTTTTCAGGGCGAGACGCTTCGATACAGCACATTCGGCACCCGCGTCATGATCAACGCTTTGTTTCTCGAGGTCTGGTATCACAAGCGCAGTCCTGAAGCACTGCAAGACGTGGTAACAGAGTACAAGTTGCGGCTGGCGCTAGAAACATGGGAGAAGTCCGTCGATATGTGTGAGGCCGAGGCCTTTCCTGTACCGATCAGTGCTCCCCACAAAGGTCATCCTTTGATCTTCAACGCGAAAGCCATGTACCGTAATGCTCGTGCCCGCCTGGAAGTTGACCTCAAGGCGGTCCAGGAAGCGCTTCGCTACCATGAGTCCTATGAGGTTGCTGCTGCGATGACGCATTCCCGGGATCGCGTGAAGCGCTCGAGTGAGATGATCAAGGTTATTGAGGAATGCTACAACTGCCTAGAGACTGTTGTCTCTCAAGGAGTCAGATGGATTGCCCGTGTATCGCCTACCAACTGGAGCGTGGAGCATGCGCTCTGCGGAATGGATCTCATGATCATTCTATCGCTGTGGTTGTATCGTCTGGAACATGACGAGGAGCCTGCGACTCAGGAAGAGATGGCCATGTACAACAAGGTTCGACAGCTTCTTGTGAAGGAAATTGATGAGAACTACATGTCTCAGCTGAGCGCAGTTGTCGCACGACTCTGGGGCTCGATACTCGATGAAGTTGTTGTCTGGGGGTATGTATCAACGGTGCAAACATCTCTCAGAATTACATTGCTAACACAGCACACAGTATGACACGACTTATGGGCGACGCCTTCAAATTGCATTCTCAGGCCCTTGTCGGCTACGTCGATGATCCTGAAGCATCCTCAAATGTCTCGACTCCCTCGATGATCTCGCAGGGGGCTGATGAGGATAGCGTGTACTAAAACTAATTAGCCATGACTGAAATGACTTTTTCCTTTGTTTGCCCTCGGGCCGGTTCGGGCTTTCCTTTTCTCCTAGGCATATACCTCTCTGCTTGATTATGTTTGGTTTTGGTTGTGGGTTAATTCATTCCTCTCTGACTTTGTCGGCTCCGGCGCGAAGGGCTCGGGAGGGAGTTGGACTCGTCCCGTCTCCTATGAATTTGTTTTCGCAGTCTCCTTATGGTTGTCATTTCATTATCTCCTTGGCGATACCCGAGACAGGGCGGGTAATCGCAATGTCCAGTCTACTGCAGTTTTATCATTGCAAGTCTGTTGTTATTATTGTTGGACACGTCAGATGCCTTGTTGTTTCTTTTTTACGTCTCTCTCCTTGTTGCATGGTTACAAAGGGTCAAACGGCATTAATTGGGGTCAAGGAAGGGGATCGGGAAACGGTTTTCGCATTGGGCTTGTGCCCCGGACAGAGGGAACTGGATCATTTGCGTAGTGACAGCGCAGGCTAATGACTGCGATGGCAGGACAGTTGGCAGGTCCAAGATGGCTGGTGTCGCCTTCTACTTCCCCTGTTCTATATGCTATGGCACCTTTATTGTTTTCGCCTTATAATATTTTTGCGTATTTCTTTCTGCCGCTTTACAGGCAGTTTTCAACGCTCGGTTCCGTCTTGGTCCGCTTCGCATGGTATGGCATTGCTCTGCTTCGCTTCTTGTTCGATTCTTCTCCTATTTACTTTTCACTTATTTTTTGTCGAATTGTTCAGTTTGGTTTTCAGATACCTTGTTCGATATACAGATTGTTTCTTTTGCGGCCATATGACGGCAATAACATGATCTGGCATGTCCTGGGAACCCGTTTTTGGGCCCACGACGCAGCGTCGCATACCGTCAAGAGGAGGCTGGCCCATACTCGTGTATAGATGAATAGTGTTTGCTTTGAATAATCAGCACCTGTCAAAACATCATTTCTTGTTCTTTATTAAGTCTGACATGTTGAAAGTGATCAGCTCCCGTTGCTAAAGAGAATTGTACGGGAGTCGTAGGCAGACCAAAGGCGGCATCATCATCAACAAAGAAATGGCCTCTCATGCCCTCAAACATACCTTGGGTAAGTCATTACCTCCAACAATAAAACACCATATTTAATAGGTATGGCATGCTCTTTCTCACACGCATGCATGCATGCATAGGTACCTACCTACCTACCCTGCCCATGGAAGTTTCCCTCGGGCCTTTGGAGAAGGTCCTCCCATGAACCATCTATGCTCTAAAGCAGGCACCTCCGATGAATTATTTGGGGTTGTACAGTTCAAGTATATGAACGTGAACCTGCGATCTCAACTTGAGACTTACAACTCAGTGTCAATGTTGAAATACGCTCGTCACAACCAAGAGAGTCAATTCTGTTAAGAAGACCTAATCACTTCTATTTCCATCATGATCTTCTCTCTTACACATCTTCTTGTGACTGTCCGTCTGGTTTCTGGAGCATGCGAATGCGGTTACTCGATCAAAAATCCCCAAGGCGATAGCCCAATAGTGTTCACTGATCGGCTGGAGACCAAGTTCAGCCAGCTACACAAGATCTCTGAAGGGCACGATTGGGTAGCTCAAAACTTTACAGTATCGGCAGCAGATGGTAGGGGCAACTTCAGCAAAGCATTCCTGCCCACCAATGTCAACACTCGTGGAACAAAGTCTGGGGATGATTCTGGGCTTGAGCTACGTGTAAGAAGTGTAGTCAACAAAGACGATGCGATCCCGTCGAGCGAAGTCGATACAGCGAGACTTGACCTTCACTGGGGGTCATTCCGAGCAGGAATGAAACTGACGGACGTCAAGGGCACCTGTGCCGCTTTCTTCTGGGCGAGTAATCTGATGTCAAGAGCGATGAGTGAAACTGACCAATGAACAGTATTTTAACGATACCCAGGAGATTGATATCGAATTCCTTTCTCAAGAGTTTGATCACGATAATGGTATATACCCTATCAATCTGGTTGTTCAGTCCAAGAAATCCTTGGAGGCTGGCTATGATGCCAGCAAAACTGGCAGTTTCAAACGAGTCAGGCTAGATTTCGACCCGACAGATGCCTTTCACGAGTATCGCTTTGACTATCTTCCAGGACAGGTCCTATTCTACGCTGACGGCAAACTACTCGCCCGCATGAAAGGAGGCGACATGCCTTCTTCTGGAGGCCATTTGATTCTTCAGCATTGGAGTAACGGCAATCCGTTATGGTCAGGGGGGCCTCCAAAAGAGGATGCCACAGTCACTGTCAGTTTTGTCAAAGCTTACTTCAACTCATCAAACAGTGAGCGCCAGTCGCAACTGGTGCAACAATGTCACAAATCATCAGAGGAAACTTCCGGGTGTGCGGTATATGATTCGGATAATGATGAAATCGATAATGCAGTTGCTAGCACAAGGAGAGTCGCGCAAGGAAACTTTATCTGCGTCTTGATTGTTGGCCTGATAATGCCCTTTCTGCAGTTGAGCCATGTTTTCTTAGTAGTGTGAATGGGTACTTGATTATCTGCTACGAGTTTGAGGGCTTGGAGCTGTGATTGGAATCAATGTTTCGTTATGGTTTATGGCGCAGACAAGAGAATTTGAAGCATTCAAAGCATGTACTATTCTATTCAATTGAAAAAACCCTTCTATTTGCACTATCGAGATGTTGGTTGTTCGGAAACCTGGAATCAGTGAGTGCTGACGTAGTCGAATCAGAGCTTCAAATCTTCTCTCCCTTACCTTAAGCATTGTCTCAACTTTACCTTGGCCAAGAAACCAACAAAACTGGGCCTAAATCAAGGCAGAGGCAGCTTTGTAAGGTGAGGGGTTATAGATACATTTTATAAGTAATAGATCTTTTCTTCAATAAAATTGGTCAACCTGCTATCATATCCACGATACCTTTCACTACCTCAATCATCATATTATCCTGGTAGTGAGCAACACTTTGCAAATATGCCTACAGAACCTTTCCTAGACATTATCCTCACCAATCATACAGACTCCAAGTCGCTCTTTGCGCACGTCACAGGTCGAGATGAACAGGGCGTTTTGATTCTTCTCGCAGATGGAGAGACGGTTCATCGGCCAAAGTCGCCGTCTGAGATATTACAGCCCGTCGGTGCAGATATCGCCATTCCCGTCGGAGGACCAGGAGCTCAAAAGAAAGTGCGGATACCGCATATCTTTGGAGGGCGAATCTGGTTCTGCAAAGACAAGCCACTCACATTTCTTATCAACCCAGGACCAGCTGTGGTTGAACCGTCTGTGACGAATCCAACCGATCCCAACTTTGACGCTGATTGGGGATTCTGCGAGTTCACCTACAACAACGATCAACTATACGTTAACGTGTCATATGTTGACTTCGTAAGCATTCCGATCGGTCTGGAGCTTGAGAATGAGGCAGGCCAAGTCATGCGTGTTCCGGGCATGCCCAAGGATGGGCTTGATCAGGTCTGCGAGGGCTTGAAGCGTCAGGGCGAGAAGGACGGCGCAGGCTGGGAGAAGCTTGTGGTCAAGTCCAAGTCTGGCTCCAACCTCCGAGCATTAAGTCCAAACGCCGGTGCAGAGTTACATCCAGGCTTGCTGGAGAATTACTTTGCGCCAGAGGTTGACGCGGCGTGGAAGCGCTACGAGAAGGAAGACATCGAAATCAACACGCAGGCAGAATGGGGCGATGTTAAGGGCCGCGTCCACGATGCCAAACTAGTGTTCAAAGACGTTGGAAGGGACAAACTTAGCTTCCACTTTGAGAAGCCATCTACGCGGGACATTGTGTCTTGCAGCACGGGACCGTTTGCGGGCGGCCCGGATGTGACGCCGGCACAGCTCAACGTCGGAGCCCGGATTGCGGCGGCGCTCAACCGGACGACGTTATCGGGCAACTCCCAACAGCCCGAGGGGGAGAAGGTTGAAGAGTATTACTGCAAAGGAGAGGGAAAGACAAATCACTACTCTAGAATCTGTCATGAGGTTACGCTCGAGGGGAAGGGGTATGCGTTTCCGTATGATGATGTTGGTGCATTTGGGGGAGTTGATCAGAGCGGATTCTTGAATGATGGGAGACCAAAGGTCTTGACTGTTCATGTTGGAGGACAGTAAAAGAAGCAGACTGTGAAAATCGAATAGAGATAATTAAATTGATGATCAACAGCTGCCAGGTCTCGCCAAGGTTAATCTGCCGAGATTATGAACGGGCTCAGTCGAACGAACCACTAAATTAACAGGGCACCCTCAGCAAGCTTTATCATGTATGTAAGACATGCGGTTGTGGCTGTTAATTGCATCTGCCACAGCCGCAATCAAGGAATGAAAGGGTTGCATAATGATCTTGAATTGTGACGTTGAGGGCCTCAAGTTTTATTTAAAGGTACAGGGTGATCATTGAGTCTTGTTCCTAGTATTACCCTGTCACTCAGAGAGTACGCGAACCAGGTCATAGGCTTATTGCCAATATCAGTAATAAATAATTCATAGTATTTCCCTCTTATAGGTAGTGTATACAGATATAATGAATCTCAAACTGGGGGGCAAGACATCATTGGTAATAAAGTCACTGAATTGCACACCGAGACAGGAGAAGGAGCACAGCCAGGCCCGCGCCTGCCCACCCAATCTGCAGCTAGCAAGTTGCATCACGTCAATCCAATCCAAAGGAAGGAAGGTAGAGATCCAATCATTCCGCATACAACCCTTATTCCTCCTTCCGTGGATGCATGCATGGATCCTTACCTTATGGCTCGACCTACCTTACTCCGTACCAAAGATACTTTTCTCTCTCACATCTAAATTAATCTTTGGCCATAGATCCTTGTTCTTCAATTCCGTTCCTTTGGTCCCGCCTCGAGATAATTATTTTGTTCATCTCTCATTCCTGATATCGACTCCGACTTTAATGATTTACGATTTACGAATTACGATACCCCAGACCAGGCCATATCACTTCGGGGACAATCCATCATATCACACAAACACTCCGCACTTCCCGGGTTCCTAGCCGCCTCTGTCGATCCCCGCCAACAGTTACCGTCACCCCTTGGAACCTATCTTAAGCCACGAGCTTCTTAGACGACCTACACACGGTCTTTTTGACCTTGCCGTGATAGCTCTCTAACTAATAGGTGCCCATCATGTCATGACTGCCAAAGCGCCATCCCTTTTGACCTCGCATTCTCTTATCTTGACTTGATAAGTCTGGGCATCTAATTACGAGGCCGTGCGTCTTGCCTCTTTTATACGAGCCGTCATGGTATATTGCGGGAAGCCCTCTGGTGGCTGCTCCACCTGCCGCCGTCGCAAGATTCGGGTGAGTTGGTCCATCACAACAATCCATATGAGTTCCGTCAACGTCCCATGGCGTCCCGGCCGTCGTCATCTCAGCCTGTTTCCCAGTGCTCTTACTGACATGTGAATATCAAAATCAAGTGTGACCAAAAGGAGCCGGCATGCACGCAATGCGAGAAGAAGAATCAGCCATGCCCCGGCTATCGCAATCTCGTTGATCTCATGTTTAGAGATGAAAGCTCCCATGTTATTAAGAAAGCGGTCAAGACACGGGCTCGATCTAATCGATTACAAAAGAGTCCTGTTAGCCAGGAGCTCGCCTCGGCCTCAACATCTCCCCCACCATCCGTTGTGACTATCAAGTCACCACCGACGTTCACCATTGACCCGAGGTCCAGTGCAGCCCCTGCCC
Organism: Fusarium oxysporum f. sp. lycopersici 4287; assembly: GCF_000149955.1. Taxonomy (NCBI): domain Eukaryota; kingdom Fungi; phylum Ascomycota; class Sordariomycetes; order Hypocreales; family Nectriaceae; genus Fusarium; species Fusarium oxysporum. The sequence goes on along the minus strand of NC_030994.1, from coordinate 1,892,712 downwards.
CTGCCACCAAGACAGAGAAATCGAACAAGGTCAAGGCCAGACGTGCTCGGAAATCTAACACTCGTTGCCGGGCGCCTGTCCTTTCCGCTTTGATTAACGACTGGAGCCGGTCTCCATCGGAAACCTCTCATGAAAGCCCGGGTGATGCCAACGATGTCATTAGTCCAAGTGAACCAACTGAAGGTCGCGATCACTTGGATGGTGCTCTATCACCCGAACTACAAGACCAGGGCACTGCTTTCTTCTTCTCTCGCTACGTTGTAGCCGACAGAGGCTCCTATCAAAACTATGCTTTCATATATGATGTATGGAAACCTCCGGACTCGGCGCAGGCTCAAGTTGATCCAGTCACTGTCAGTATGACAGCTGTCGGACTTGCAGGATGCTCACAGGTTTTTCGATCACCAGATCTTATGACACGGGCACAAGAGAGCTATGCTATCGCCCTCGGATTGACGCACCGTGCACTTCGCGACCCAATTGAAGTTGTAAAAGACACAACCATGCTCGCCGTCTTGATACTCGGCACTTTCGAGTTTGTTTCGGGATACAGTTCCCATACGATGCGTGCCTGGCAAGACCACGTTAACGGAGCTGCTGCCCTGGCAAACATCAGAGGTGCTGCCCAGTTTCGAAGCAAAGCTGGTGCTCGCATGTTTCTCATGCTTTGCCATACAGTTCTTATAAGCTGCATACAGAGCGGCCTACCAATGCCACAAACACTAATAGACCTCCGACACGAGATTCCCCCTTCCGAAGAACTTGGAGGACCTGACTTTCATGTGGCATACCCCATATACAAAGCACTACAGGTGCGCTACGATATCAACACGAGAAAACTAGTCGATCTTGATGATGTGGTCACCGCCATATCAAATGTTGAAGAGGAATTTTCATCGATACTGTCCGGACTGCCAGAATCTTGGAAGTACCATCGCGTACAGCTGACGCAACCGGACCCTCGAGTATCAGGACAAATATGCCACGTCTATGCTGGGCTTCTTCAATCCACCACTTGGAATATGGTGCGCGGGATAAGGATGATGCTGCTAGAAACACTCGTCGAGCAGCTTTGCGCTGCCTCGGAATCGGCTGACCGCACTGTACTGTCAGACAATCATTTCGAGTTACTTGCCAAATCTCTCAAAGTGTTGGATATGCTAGGACAATCAATTGCAGCCAGCGTTCCCCAGCACCTCGGAGTTGTCAGTATCCGGGACATAAGCAACAGGAAGGACCAAGGGCACACGGTTTCGATTGCTGCCAAGAAACAAGCATGCCGTGTTATATCGTCGCCGTTTGCGCAAGACTCTCGAGTCGGCCCGGGAGAGGATACATCCAGCAGCGGTGGTAGTCCGGTACTATTTGATCCAACGCAGTCGACGCCTCACACCGACGATGCCACTCGTTTCATGAGCCTTGCGTCGGCAAACAATACCATCATCTGGCCGTTGTACATGCTCGGTATGTCATCGGCATGTTCGCCAGAAACAAAACAATATGCCATCGAGGGCCTGCAAGCTATCCACAGAGAAGCTGGTCTGGAGTAAGCGCGTGTGGTTGCGGGACTATTGCAGGAGAAGGATAACCCCCCTACTCTTAGCCCATCACTTCTCAGCAAGCTTCCCAAGGTTGACGCAAACGCTCTACCCTCAACAGTCTAATCCATCTGCACGCCGAGCCTGACTTGAGTGTGCGATAGTTAGATACGCTTCCCATTACTTTTCACAATTCGATCGGGCATCAAATTGAGACATATGGCGACACGTTGTATGTCATGGTTGTAATACCAACGGGCTTTTCTCAATTCTTAGCATAATTCTCTGTTAGATGAGACGAGATGTAGAGTGCACATACCCAGCACCTTTTGGATGGATTACCGGCGCATTGCAGTCTAGCATGGATAAATTGTTTCCCATTGCTTAATTTACCAACTGTCAAAGTTTCCAAAACCACCCCCCTTAATCTTCTTGCGTGCTGGTTCCTCCCACGTGTCAACGTCCTCAATATCAGCCTCGTTGGTCGTCGCTGTGCTCTGCTGAGTTGCGGTCTTTAGATATTTGCCAACGCTCTCACCGGCTCCTGTGCTCTCAGCAGTGCCGTCATTGCGTATCCGTTTGCCGGTCCATGTTGTCTTGTCATCGTCTGTGCCACCTTGTAACCGAATCTTCTCCTGTTCCTTGGTCTGACGCTCGTTTTCCTGTTTCTCTTTCTGAAACTCGGCGAAAGGATCGTGAAATATAACTATGTCTTTGATAACAATTTTGTTGAGGGGTCGGTTAGACCCATCTGTAGGTACATCCTCCATCTTGGAAAGAACATTGAGATTCTCGACAACCTTTCCAAAGACTGTGTGCTTGCGGTCGAGGTGTGGCGTGGGCTTATACGCTATAAAGAACTGACTTGAGTTTGTATTCTTGCCCTTGTTGGCCATAGAGACTAGTGACAGAGGTTAGCGAGAACTACAACATGCTTATGAAGGGTTACTTACTCGTTCCTCGGGCACTGTGTGACATTGGACCATCGAACTCATCATCGAAATACTTTCCCCATATACTCTGCCCGCCTCGCCCCGTGCCTGATGGATCACCGCCCTGAATCATAAAGTTTGGGATGTTTCGATGAAAGGCTACACCCTTGTAGTAGCCAGTCTGTGCTAACCTGGTGAAATTCCACACAGCCTTCGGTGCAAACTCAGGGTACAGCTCGATTGTTATGTCGCCCAGATTTGTTTCTATTCTGGCATACCCGGTTGTCTTGACTCGCTTGGGCTTTAGCATATACTCCTCATCCGTCAGCAGAGCTCTCTCGCCGCTCGTCTCAGGTGTCAGTCCTGTGCTGGTGAAACTAGCTGCGGCTTTGCCCGTGGTGTACGCTGCCGAGTTAGCAGCCACCTTCTTGTCCTTGATCATAGAGTGGCGGACAACATTGTTGGCAGCAGCAGGCTTGGTGAGGGCAGTCGAGCTACGATTGATATCACCGCCCTGCTCACGAGCCTTGCGCGCCTTCTCCACCGCGGCTTTCGCACGCGAAACCTTGTCGCCCATGCTTCCTAATGCACTGGAGTTGATGTTGCCGGCATTGCGCTCGTCTTCCTGTTCCTTGGTCAATTGCGCCTGCTCGCCATCCTTCAGGTACTTGAACTGGTCCAGGTTGCGACTGGCCGCATTCTGGGGATCTTGGAGTGTAATTATATCGGCGCGAGTAAACTCTTCGTCATCGACCAAGTCGCGCCAGGATTTGGCCTTGATATTCATACGCTCAACCGTATCCCAAGCGAAGACATTGGCGTAGGTCCCATGACGAATGGCAACAATATGTGTGTTGTCGGTGAAGACTTTGTAGGTGACCGGATCGATCAAGTCGCCTTTTCCGTCGCTCAAGCCCGCGCCAAGAGAATCTGATTCTGAATTCCGAGCAAATTTAAGACGGATCAGATCTTTCTTTTGTAGAGGCTCGCCAGTGACGGGGTTCTGGTTGGGGTGCTTGTCAAGCCAGGCGCCGATGACCTCAACGTCGAAAATCGTTCCATCGGGGGTGCAGACAGGGTTCTTGAAGGGTTGGAGACTGGCGGCGCAAAAGTTAAAGGGAAGACGGCGAAATGATGCGCTGGCGTTTTGATTGCGAGAAGACGCGCCTGCGCCAACACTGGGGGAGAAGGCGTCGGCTGAGGACCACTCTGAGTGTGTAATCTGGAGTCATTGAGTCAGATAGAATATCAGTTTTGTTAGAGGAATAGACCTACATAGAGCTTGTCTGTTCCTTTACCCATTGTTGCGCTGGTTCAACGTAAACTTGGGGAAAAAAGAAGCTATGATGATGGAATTTCACAGTCGCATTCACGGACTAATAGCGTTAAACTTATGATGCGCCGCCACGCTAGGCTGTAGGCACCTTAGCAGCTAACATGGTGCCTGAGACGACCTGCGGGCTTGTTGCTATCGTGGACCTTTGAGCCAATGGGAAAACAGGGGCCCTTGGCTTCTCCTGCCGCTGGTGCTGACCTGGCATCACCGGCGACCAATTACGTATACACGTTGGTTACTCCCTTGAATCTGTAACTCGTCACTTAACTCGAGGCATCTTCTTTCAACCCTCGATCTAATTGAATTTGCCTTATCAATTACCGTATCGTCCAACAACTCTACAAAATATCGATCATCCTTGAGTCGATAAGGACGACGCTAGAAAGGACCCTCGACAGGCTCGACATGCTCCATAAATTGAGAAGCTCCCGCACCACCACTTAAACGTTGCTCAAGCTCCCTTTGGTCTCGCACGTCTCGTCTTCGAATATCGGTCTGCTTTCTTCCAACGTCGCCTCTACGTATCTTGCCGTAACACGCCGAAGCTTCCGCGGCGACCACCGACACAATAATCATGAGGTTCCTGACGGGACTGCTTGTGTTGGGCATGTCCCTTTGGACAACCCAAGCTTATGAGATTGGACTGGTACGGGCGGCCTTCATCCTGCGATGCGAAGCGTTTGGATCGCAATTATGCTAACGTCTCTGTCATCTAGAGCGAGAAGGAGGGCTATCAAGAATACTGTACCGGTAGGTCATGCCTTCTACGTGCAATGCGACTCTTGGATCTAACATGTTCCAGGCATGTACAGCAAGACCTCATGGGGTGGACCCGTTGACCCATTCATCCTCGTCAAGTTCCTCAACACCAGCAACTCCGATGTCAAGGATCCGATTGCGAGTCTGGTGATATTTGAGTGGAAGGACCGAAATCTCGTTGGAATCCCTGATCCGAATACTCCCGGCAACGTAAGTGCTGGCGATTCCCTCTGCATGCTCCGCCCTCTTCTGACACATGATAGCGACTTGGCGTCTGCGGTGACGATTTCGTCAAGCAAGGTTACTGTAACAAGACCGATATTGGCAAATTCATCCTGCATCCCGATGTTGACAAGAAGTCTTCGAGCGTGGTCCTCACAAAGGCTGTCCACCTCAACGATGCGGCTCCAATCAACTATGCTATCAAGAAGACCGGATACTACTGCGTTCTTACAGATGTGGTCAACACAAAGAAGTACGACCTAGTAGTCGAATATCGCAACGCTTATGGCGAGCTGGAGGCAACCCAGATTCCCAAGTTGCCCTTCTATGGTGGCATGAGTATCTTGTATGCTCTACTTGCTGCCTACTGGGGTTTCTTGTACTATCAGCACAGGCATGATATCTGTAAGCAGAAACCTCGTATACGCTTCAACCAATTGCATGCTGACTTTACTCAGTGGCTGTGCAAAACTACATCACGGCCATTCTCATTTTCCTGGTGGTGGAAATGCTCATAACATGGGGTTTCTATGGTTTGTCTCTCCCTTGGTTTAGTCTACCCGTCCTAACTCGAATCTAGAATACCAGAACCGTCATGGCTCGAATGTTGGCTCAAAGGTTTTCCTTACCATTGTTGGAATTCTTAACGCTGGCCGAAACTCATTCTCGTTCTTCTTGCTGCTCATTGTCTGTATGGGCTATGGTGTTGTGAAGCACACCCTCGGTAGGACCATGATTAGAGTGCGATGGCTTGCAGCGGCTCACTTCCTGTTCGGACTGGTCTACTCACTGACTTTCCTCTCCATCACCCCTGAGACAGCTGGTAAGATCTCTTTAATGAACTGTTTAGTTGGCCGTATCTGACTGAATACAGGCCCATTCGTGCTTCTGATCGTCCTACCCCTGGCGGGCACACTGACTGCCTTCTATGTCTGGACACTCAACTCACTCAACTGGACACTCAAGGATCTCCGCGAGCGAAAGCAGCACGCAAAGGAAGCCATGTACCGAAAGCTCTGGTGGGCCATCCTCATCAGTGTCATGGTCATCTTTGGTTTCTTCTTCTTCAACAGCTTCACCTTTGCCTCAGCCAGCGATCCCGACTTTGTTCCTTTCCACTGGAAGACACGATGGTTCATCCTCGATGGCTGGCTGAACGTTGTCTACTTTGCTGACGTCGCATGGATCGCCTATCTTTGGCGTCCTACTTCCAACAACCGCCGCTTTGCCATGAGTGATGAGATTGCTCAAGATGACGATGGCAACTTTGACCTTGGCGATATCGGTGTTCCAGGAGAAGACTCGGATGACGAGGACGTCGAAGTGGGCAAGACTCGCAACGACTCAAGCAACGCCAATGGCCTCTCCTTTTCAAGTTCGTCGCAGAGCAGCGCTCAACCACCCAGAAACATTACTCGTACCGCTCCTCGTGAGTCACTAGAGAATGAGACCATTTTTGCTATAGGCGAGGATGGCGACAAATTTTCAGACGATGGAAGTGACGAAGAGGACGCAAAGCTTGTGAAAACGAAGTAAGAGGAGGATGACAATTGGCTCACGCTAAATCTGCATGCGATCAAAGTTGGGCGCATCCTTTTTGTGTAATTGTAGGGTTGTCGGAGGGATCAAATCTTACTGATGAATGAACTGAGTTTTCGATTAAGCAACGTTTCCTTGCGTGGGTAGTAATGCGTGTAGTATATGGGCTTTTGGTTTTGGAAAGATCATAGTTGTCGTATAAGGATACAATGGTTTGATCAATTTACATACTGTTACAATATCGTTTCAGACTTTCCTCTCCTAAAGCATCGTGATGCAGTACAGCGGCCGGGCAATGTCTGTTATTAACCCGAGACATCACCCCCAAACCCAACTGGTCGTCTTCGACCGTCATTCTCAGGCAGGATAGCCAATGCCTTATACAGTTTCCCCATGCCGTCAGGGCCCTTATCAACAAGGCGCTTCCAGGCTCCGTCGATCTTATCAGCAGTCTCTTTGTTGACGCCCGGCGCCTTGGTCAATTGTTCAGCACGCTCTCGGATGCCCATCAACTCAAGGAAGTCACCCTGATTGACGGGTCCATGGACTTCCACGCCTTCACTCGCTGACATGGCCACTTCAGCGATGGCAGTGAAATCGACATCTGCACTCAAGTCGACCAGACCAGGCGCAGAAAAGGGATTCACTCGCTTGTGGTGCCGGATGCCGCGAAGGGAGTTGATAGGGACGGTGTCTGACGTTCCGTAATCAAGAATAAGGGCAGCACCGCTGGGCTTAGTCTTGCGATACTGTTCAGAACCGCCGATACGAGTTGCAAAGTCTGTAGCGAAGATGGACGCATCTGGGCAGACTTCGATGACGGAATTGGGCATATTCTTGAGCTTGCGGTACCTTGTTGAGGTCTCAGGGAGAAAACGTGAGTGGCGAGTAGGCGTGGATGAAAGTGTAAGCTGGAACTCAGGAGGCGGCTCATCTTGCTGTGATTTCGGTGTTCCAAGTTGAGCGTGAGTGACGCCCGGCGGTGTTGGCGAGACCATCATTTCTCGCCATTCCATAGCGGGTTTGGTGTTCTCGGGTGGTGGTTGAGCAGGCGAAGTCGGTGAAGATGCCTTTGGCTGGGGAGGAGGAGCTGCAGCGGATTGGAAGCTGTGAATAGGGAGAGCATCAAAGAACTCGTGAGCGATTATGAAGGGCATTTTGTCAGCTTCTGTGTAATGCTGTTAGCCAGACCCGTGACATTATGTGAGTACTGCCTACCATTTGGAATAGACTTGATTGTGTCAGTCCAGACAATCTGCTTGCCGTTGTACTTGCTGGGGCTATGAAAACCAGACTTTGACTCTGATGATGGCGCATCCGGGCCACAAAGGAGTTGCTTCTGGGCGTTTCTAAGTTCGCGGCTGGCTTCAACCATGTACACAGCATCGATGCTATTAGCCATCGCAGGAAATCGTTGAATGGTCTATAATTCAAGTTAGTGAGTCTTTCAAGCTCAACCAATGAATGTCACATACTCGAAGCATATCATCCATAAGAGTACCACGACCAGGCCCAACCTCGATGAGTTGGACACCCTCTTTAGGTCGACCTTGGCTGATCCATTCAGCGATGAACCAGATACCGATAAGTTCACCAAAAATTTGCGAAATCTCTGGTGATGTAACAAAATCTCCTTTTGTGCCAAACTGATCCCGGCCTTCACCAATGGCTCCAGTGTAGTAGCCTCCAATATCTCCAGTCAAGCACATGCGCATGTAACTGGCCAACGGAACAGGTCCAGTTGTCTATGAAGAATGGTCAGTATAAGCATGAACTTGTAGCGCTTTCACTCACTGATATAGCAGCAAAGAGCTGCTTCGCTAATGGTGTTGACCACTGTCTCTCACTCTCTTTCTGGTTCTCATTCTTGAATAACTCATCAATATCTGTAACATTTTGATATTGGCGAACAGTGGATGAGAAGCTCCGGGCAACACAAGGGTTGAACAAGTTTGGCTGTGGTACACATCGGCCACTGCTAAGCCTCGCAAGAGGCTTTAAGCCTAGTGACCTAAACATCCTGAGCCTGTCTCCTGTGAGCGAGAACAATTAGCTACAGAACAAATCAGCTGGCGATGTTCTCACTTGTAAGCTGTAGTAGTACAACAACCGCACGTGAAAGCATCAGTGACAATGCTTTTCTGGAGTCGAGGCTACAGACAGTACTTACTGATAAGATAAGAAACTTGTCCATCCATAACTTGGGCGTTCCTCCCCGCAACACCAGTTCGTTTCACACATAAACCAGGCACTATTAGACAGCGTCGATTTCGTGACTTTCGAAGTTTTGCGTTTCAATTCCTATTTATAAATTACAGAAGCTACGCGCAGTCTCTCACGGCCGCTATGTCCAGCAAATCTCGGTGGGCCGACACCGAAGAAGACGCCCGTATCGACGCCAAACTCAAGGAAGAAAAGCGACGTAAGAAGGCAGAAAAAGCTCGAAAGCTTGAAGAAGAGAAGAAAGCACAAGAAGCTGCACAGAAAAAGGTGCTCCAACTTGACGATGACCGGCCCTCGAAGCGACGTAGGATCACCCCCGAACCAGGCGCAAACCAAGAAGACAAGGCACCTCCAGCGAAGCTATTGCGGTTTCCAGCGGGCACCTGGGGGAAGTGCAGAAGCGTTGAGAATTATGAGAAGCTAAACGATATTGAGGAGGGGACTTATGGCTGGGTTGCGCGGGCGACAAACAAAGCTACGGGAAAGGTTGTCGCGCTCAAGAGGTTGAAGCTGGAACCTCAAGATCGAAACGGTCTCCCCGTCACAGGCCTGCGCGAAATACAAATATTGAAGGATTGCCAACACCGGAATATTGTCACCATGGAAGAGGTTGTTGTAGGGGACGACGTATCACGGCCAGACAAGTAAGCACGCGACACTCAGTGTTGAAGACTACAGCTAACAGCCAGCCCAGCTCTTTATTCCTCGTCCTCGAATTCGTCGAACACGATCTAAAATCCATTCTTGATGATATGCCCGAGCCATTTCTCTCTTCCGAAGTAAAGCGCCTCCTATTACAGCTTACATCAGGCATCGCATATCTCCATGACAACTGGATTCTACATCGCGACCTCAAAACCTCTAATCTCCTCCTTAACAATCGTGGCCAGTTGAAAATTGCCGACTTTGGTATGGCCCGCTATGTTGGCGATCCTCCCCCGAAACTCACACAACTCGTCGTCACTCTTTGGTACCGGGCTCCGGAGCTACTACTTGGCGCAAAGACATACGATGCGGCGGTAGACATGTGGAGCGTGGGCTGTATCTTTGGCGAGCTGATGACCCGGGAACCTCTTCTTCAGGGTAAGAATGAAGTCGATCAAGTCTCGCGCACCTTCGAGCTCTGTGGTGTTCCCACAGAAGAGACATGGCCTGGATTTCGTCGTCTCCCCAATGCACGCTCATTGCGACTTCCTAAGACACAAGTTGCTACCGGATCTGTCATTCGCGCTCGCTTTCCTGGCCTCACTACCGCAGGCGCCAGTTTGCTGGGTGATCTACTATCACTTGACCCCGAAAGAAGACCATCGGCGAGTGAGATGCTTCAGCACGAGTACTTCCGACAGGACCCAAAGCCTAAACCAGAGAGCATGTTCCCAACGTTCCCTAGTAAGGCGAACCAGGAACGGCGAAGGCGTGCAGAGCCTCATGCGCCTGTGCGCGGTGGACAGGCTGCGTCGCTGGGCGATGCTGACTTCAGTGGCATTTTTCAGGGGCGGGATAAAGAAGAGAGGGGGGCAGGGTTTCAGTTGCGTATGGTTTAAGTTCATGTGCACCTAAGGTTTGCGTCAATTCCAACGTTGTTCCTGGGAGGCGAAAGGAGCCATCAACGTCTACCACGACATGTGGAAATAGACTCGAAGCATATATGTAATTGCTTCTCTCGGCGGGTTAACCTTACTATAGGGTTGAACGCATACAAGAACCTTAATGGACGACCAGATACAAGATTCAAGATTCAAGACAGGGGTTATCTGAAGACAAACTCGCTGCAATCGGTAACCAAGGACCGACGAGATTAATATGTATATAGTAGATAAGATCATTAAATGATTTCAACTCATTTCGACCACCTGATTAATCATAAGCATCCAAACCAGGGATCTCCCCGTTCTTGCGAGGTGACTTCACCACAGCGACATCCGTCTGCCAACGCCCTCACCAAACTGTGAAATATCCTGATGAAAAGTGAAACAATAATCAATAAACATTTTTCTCCTTCTGATGCTTGCCTGCCCATAACACCTCCAATAATAACTCCTAAGATCGGTTGCAAAAAAAAAAAAAAAAAAAAAAAAACAGAAATGGCACTGGATGCTTTGACTAGTTGTTGCAGATATCACAGTTCCACTGGGGATAGGGTGTGTAGGCCGCGGGTGTGTACATGCCAAACTGGAAGGTCTTCTCGACTTGCAGATAGCCAGGAGAGGGCAGGTCGGTGATGGCTGAGTCAGAATCCTTGATGACAAGAGTGTACATGCCGACCACGAGAGGAGCATCGGGGTCGTTGGCCTGCTTGCTGGTGTCCCAGACAAAGGTGGGGTTGGTCGCAAAAGTCATGTTGGCAGTGAGAGTGTATGTCTCGCCGGCGGAAGACTGGCTGACGAGGACGTCGATGGCGGTTGGTGTGCCCTCAAGCGAGGTGTAATTCCAGCCAAAGGTGGCGTAATCACCAATCTTGAAGAGAGGTGTAGGGACATACATGGTATCGGGAAGTGTCATGCTCACACCACCAGGCTGAACATCAGCAGAGAAGGTTGTGCGCTTGGGTGCAGATGTTCCAGTTTTGGTGCCAGACTTCTTCTTGCCTGTCTCGGTAGCGGTCTTGGTGTTCTCTGCAGTTCCGGTCTCAGTTCCTGTCTCGACTTTGGCGGTGTTCAAGTTGGTCTGCTTGGCGCTGTT